>NC_040038.1:10010651-10200539 GCF_003713205.1 Coffea eugenioides | reverse complement strand
GGCGAACGGCGAGGTGATCGACTTCCTACGAGACACAGGGCGGGACCCCAGCTCTGCCGAACTGGAAATACCCTCCTCACTAAGCCCCCCAAGCCTCGGGAAGGGCGAAGTCGCGATACCCCGAAGTGGCTACTTCCCGGGGCTGATAAGGGTGTAAGACACGGAGTGTTGGGACACGTCATTACCGTGCGGGTGAGACTGAATGAGGGGTGAAAGGACGGCTGTCAGCTTTTAATGATGACTCCGTGGATGGGCGTGAAATCAACGGTCAGATGAACAGTCTTCATTAAATGAGGAGAGAGGTTGCGCCCTTACGGATCCCCAAGATTTTGCCCTTTCATCTCCTCCCTGTTAGCCTATAAATAGGGGTCCCTTTTTACCAATTTACTCTTTACCAGAAATCAAGAATCACCACAGAGCTCTATTTCTTCATCTTTTCACTTCGGCACACTCTCAAACCACACCTTGAGTAAGTTCACTTCTTCTTCTTCTTCTTCACTTCTCCCTCTAGCAATGGCTAGAACCGCCCGTACTCATAAAGAGACGGTGAGGCCCGACTTCGCCGCAGCAGAGAGGCCTGAACCCTCCGAAGAGAGAGCGGTTTCTGAGGCCGGGGAAGGGGGGACCGAAGCGTCTCATCAGGCCGGGACACCCCAGGGAGAAAACGATGGAACCGAGGTCCAGGGAGAGGTCCTCTACAACGATGACCTCGGCGACGAAGTTCCAAGGGACGAGGGAGTGCAGGAGCCTACTACTCCTCCGAACCTGGGAGCAATTGACTACGGCATTGTTCCTCAATTCGGCAGCGTAATGACGGAAGCAATGATCATCGAGGTGGTTCGTCAGTATCCCTGGAGGAGGGACTACAGTATTTATACTCCTCAGACGAACCAATCAGCCGAGCTCCCTCCACGAGGTAGAGTGGCCATATATATCGATCAATTGGAAGCAGGGCTAAGGATTCCAACCACAAGGTTCCTCCGGGACTGTCTGAGATATTGGGGGGTGAGAATCACTCAGCTCGTCCCCAACGCAATCCGGGTCCTGGTCGGCTTCCAAATGTTGTGCCGACATCAAGAAATAACTCCCACACTCAACCTCTTCCGTCGCTGCTACTCGCTCAAGAATAGTGGTACTGAGAAGGGGTGGTACTACTTCGGGAACAAAGTCCCGAAGTTGGTGGTAGATGCACCTTCTTCCATCAAAGAATGGAAGAGGAACTTCATTTTCGTCCCGGCTGGTGACTTCCCCAGGGGGTTCTGGTGGAGGCCGTCTACCCCGGTCAAAGAGACCTCTCCGGGTAAACTGGAGGAGGATAACTTCAGAAAGCTGACGGGGTCGGGCCTCTGGATCAATTGTTGGGATTTTCCGGAACCAGTTCTTGTCGACGGCGGCATCAGCCGAGCTCTTATCAGCCCGGATCATCCGCCATTCTATTCTAATAGGCTTGAAAAGCATTGTACTTCCTTATTCCTTACTTCGTCTATTTATTTCCTTGATTCTAACTAACTCTCCCTCTATGCTTCGCAGTGAAGAAGGTTTCCGATCTGATCACCGCGGGGCCTTCCGGGGTCAACAAGAGGCCATCCAAACGTAAAGACCAGGCCGAACCATCCACTCGGCCGAAGAAGAAGACCACCTCGGCCCACGGCACTACGGCGACGGCAAGCGGGGGGTCTCCCGTGATAATCACCGGGGAGGGCTCCCGCACTTCAACGATTCCGGTCGGGGTGGGTCGTACTTCGGCTATTCCCGTTGGGGTGCCGATCAGGGGGATAACAATTGCCACTCCGCCTCGGGGCAGAGGGACAACGACATTTCCCATAGTCCTCGTGACGGGGTCCTCTCTATTTAATCTTCACAACGTCCCCTCACAAGAGGCCGGGGAGGATAAACGGCACTCCGGCGCGCAATGGTGTCCGGAGTGGGAGCTCAACGTGAATGACCGCTGCAAGGACCCCTTGGTGGCTCAGGAGCTTCTGGTCCACTCAGTTCTTCCCCGAGATAATACTTACGCCAGGAAGCTCTCCCCAGGTGAACTGATGCAGAGTGCTTCCGTCTCCTGGGCGTCCACCACTGCTTTCCTCGCCGAGCTGACCCAACGCTATACAAGGTTGGTTGAAAACTACCAACCTTCTGCCGAGCTCGAGAAGAAGGTTGCCGAGCTTGAAGAAAAACTGAAGGCGACCGAGCAGGAGCGTGACAAGGCCGAAGCAGCGCGAGAACAGGCCGAGGCTACCAAGAACTCCTTGATGACTGCCCTTGCCGAAGAAAAAGATAGAAGGGCTCAAGAAGAAGAGTCTACCAAGGCGGCCATCGAAGAAGCGGGGACCTCGGCGCTGGAAGCCTTCCGGAAATCAGAGGGTTTCCTCAAGGATCTTGGCGAGCTCACCTTGCCGAGCTTCATGTTCGGATACACTTCGGCAGTTCGCGATGCGGCTCTCTTCCTCACCCCGGATCAGCTGGAGTCCCTTCATGATAAGGAACATTTCAACGAGGATGCAAAGGAACTATTCGATCGTATGGCCGAAGGCATCCGGACTGGAAGGGATTTGGCCGAGGTGAAGGAGGAGTTCAACAAATGGCTATCTGAATTTGATCTGGACGGGGCCGAATTCCAAGGTGACGACATCGGCAGTGATGGCGGAGGTGAAGCCACCGGAGATAACCAGGAAGCCGAAACAAGGGGCGCGTAGATAATAGGCTGATTTTTGTAATAGGTAAGCCGAGGTCATAGATAACCTCGGCTTTTTGCTTTTCGTATCTCAATACAACTGGTTTTTTGACTTGCATTTTGTCTTCTTTTTGATTGAGTTCAGTTTTCTTCTTTGGCTGCTGCTTTGTCCCCTTATTTTTCACTTAAGACAGAATGAGAATAAGTGAGAAATGATTTAAAGAGGTGAGATATAAAAACACGTACCCCTCATGGGTAATACAACTTAAGGTTCTCAGCATGCCAGGTTCGGGGCACCCGCGAACCATCTCGGTAAGCTAGTTTACAATATCCATTTTGGCTGGACTCAATAACACGGTGGGTCCCTCCCACTTGGGGTTGAGTTTTCCCTGGGGCTCAGCTCGGCTAACAGAGTTTTTCCGGAGCACAAGATCTCCCGGACTAAACCTTAAGTGTTTGACCCGAGCATTGTAATAGCCAGCTAGGATATTTTTGTATGTCGCAACTTTGGCCGCGGCCATATCACGCTTCTCTTCGGCGAGGTCGAGGTCAACTCGCCGCTCCTCTTCATTGACTTCGGCAGCATACGCAGCCATTCGCGGGCTGGGTGTGATGAATTCAGCTGGAACGACGGCCTCGGACCCATAGGTTAGGGAAAACGGTGTTTCTTGGGTCGCTGACCTCGGCGTAGTCCGGTAGGACCATAGCACACTGGGGAGCTCTTCCATCCACGATGATCCAGCCCGGTGGAGCCTGGTCTTAAGGCCATGGAGGAGAGTTCGGTTGAAGTTTTCGGCTTGTCCATTCGCCTGAGGGTGCCCTACCGAGGTGAAGTGTTGATTGATCCCCAAGTTCTCACACCATGCCTTGAAAGGGTTATCAGCAAACTGCTTTCCATTATCCGAGATCACCACTCGAGGTAATCCGAAGCGGCAGACCACGTTTTTCCAGAAAAACTTTTGGACAGCCAATCCAGTGATGCTTCTCAGGGGCTCAGCCTCGACCCATTTAGTGAAGTAATCCACCGCCACCACCACGTAGGCATAGCTGCCTGGGACCCTGGGGAATGGACCGATTATGTCGGTCCCCCATTGTTCGAAGGGCCATGGCGAGGTGATGGGGATCATAAGATTAGTCGGTTGGTGGTGCTCAGGGGCATGGTGTTGACAAGAAGGACAACAGAGCACCATGACCTGGGCGTCCACCTTCATGGTGGGCCAAAAGTACCCCAGAAGCAAAGCTTTCTTCACCAGCATCCTGAAGCCGACGTGGGCACCACAAAGTCCTTCATGAATGTCTTCAAGGACCCTCTCGCCCTCTTCCGGGGTGATACACCGTAACCAGGGGCCGAGGTAGGACCTCTTGTACAGGAGGCCCTGCCGGAGAGTGTACCGAGCTGCTTTTCGCTGAAGCTTTCGCGATTCAGCTCGGTCTTCGGGGAGCTCACCCCGACTGAGATATCGAGTCAAGGGCCCCATCCATGTGTCCCCAGGGTAGATGGGGTACACGACCTCAGCTAAATATCTCGGCTTGGCTAGAACTTCTACGAGAACCGTCTTGTTCAGATCGGAGAAAGAGGTGGAAGCAAGCCGGGAGAGGGCGTCAGCCCTTCGATTTTGTGACCGCGGTATTCTTTGGATTTCAAAAGACTCGAAGTGTGTGGTTAGCTGGAATACCTTGGAGAGATAACGCTGCATCACCTCTTCCCTGGCTTCATATTCGCCTAGTATTTGGCACACGACGAGTTGGGAGTCGCTATAGACCATGATATGCGCGGCCCCGAGCTTACGAGCTATTTGCAGACCGGCAATGACGGCTTCATATTCGGCTTCGTTGTTGGAAGCAGCAAAATCGAACCTCAAGACATATGAGCATATCTCTCCTTGGGGGTCTTCGAGGAGCAGGCCGGCTCCACTGCCCTCACTATTGGACGAGCCATCCACATGCAAGGTCCATCGTTGAGGCTCTGGGGTGGCCGAAGTGACGGCATGGGTGGTAACCGGGATGGTCTCCTTTACTTCGTCAAAAGTAAGCTCGGCAAGAAAATCTGCAAGAACCTGGGCTTTAATTGCCGTGCGAGACTCATAGGATAAGTCATACTCACCCAGCTCGATGGCCCACTTGGTGAGGCGTCCAGAGGCCTCTGGTCGCGACAGTACCTGCCGAAGTGGTTGGTCTGTCCTCAGGCAGACGTGGTGAGCTAAGAAGTAAGGCTTAAGCCTACGAGCTGCATGGATCAAGGCCAGCACAAGTTTCTCCGCCTGAGTGTACCTCGTCTCCGGCCCTCGGAGAACTCGGCTGACATAATAAACAGGTATTTGGACATCTTCCTCCCTTATCAGTACGGCACTCACCGCCTCGGCTGCAGCAGACAGATACAAGAATAACTTGTCCCCTGGGCGAGGTGAGGTGAGAGTTGGGATGTGGTTGAGGTAATCCTTTAACTGCTCAAAGGCCTGTTGACATTCTTCCGTCCAGGAAAATTTGTCAGATTTCTTAAGGACTTTGAAAAAGGGCAACGCCTTAGAGGCTGACTGTGATAAGAACCGATTCAGGGCGGCCAACCGCCCCGTCAGTCTCTGGACGTCGCGGACTGACCGTGGTGGGGACATCTCCTGGATTGCCCTTACCTTGTCCGGATTTGCCTCAATACCTCGTCGGGAGACGAGGTAGCCTAGGAATTTTCCCGAAGTGACCCCGAGAACACACTTCTTGGGGTTCAGCATCATTCGAGTCTTCCGAAGGACTTCCAGAACTTCTTTCAGGTCAGCAAGGAACGTGGAGGTTGTCTGGCTCTTCAATAGGATGTCATCTACGTAGGCCTCGACAGTCCGGCCGATCTGAGATTTAAAAGCTTGGTTAACCAAGCGTTGATACGTGGCCCCGGCATTCTTCAGTCCGAAGGGCATGGTGGTGTAACAATATGTGCCTTTATCAGTGTAGAAGGCGGTCTTTTCCTGATCCTCCGGGCTCATCCCGATCTGGTGGTACCCTTTAAAAGCGTCAAAAAAGCAGGACTTCATATCCCATTGCCGAGTCTACCAAGGTGTCGACTTTAGGCAGCGGGTAGCAATCCTTGGGGCAAGCCTTGTTGAGGTCGGTGAAGTCGACGCACATTCTCCAGGCCCCGGTGTCCTTCTTCACCATAACCAGGTTGGACAACCAGGTCGGATATTGGACCTCCCGGATGATCTTTGCAGGGAGGAGCTTATCCACTTCTTCACCCACAGCTCGGCTACGCTCAGGGCCGAGGTGCCTCCGTTTTTGTTTGACCGGGCGGACTTGGGGATCGACATTCAGCTCATGTATCATGAGGTGATGCGGGACTCCTCGAACCTCTTCCGCGGCCCAAGCAAAAACGTCCCGGTATTCTCTGAGGAGGTCAACCAAGGCTCTTTTGACAGGGCCGGGCAGTCGGGTTCCAACGCGAATTGTCTGATCAGGCCTCGTGGGGTCCAGAGGGAACTCTTCCACCTCATCCCCGGTCTCTAGCCTCGGGATTTTCTCAGCTCGCTGAGGATCAATGCTATCTATTGAGAGGATATTTGACCTCTTCTCGGACCTTGCCCCGGAGGTTGATGGGGAGGCTGCTTGCAGAGTGGCGAGATAGCATTCTCGGGCAGCGCAGACGTCGCTGCTGACCTCGGCTACCCCAGCGGGAGTAGGGAACTTAAAACTCAAATGGTAGGTGGAATACACTGCCCGCAAAGCGTTAAGTGTAGGTCGGCCGAGAAGTAAGTTGTAGGGGGAGTCAGCCTTGACGACTACGAAGTTGACTAGGATGGTTCTACAGCGGGGGTGACGCCCTATAGTTACCGTCAAAGCCACCATCCCTTCAGGATGCACAATGTGTCCCCCGAACCCAACAAGAGGGGTCCTCACCGTGGTCATGCACTCCCTGGCCAGTTTGAAGCTTTCAAAGGTACGGAGGTACATGACGTCAACTGAACTTCCTGGGTCAATGTAGACCTTTTTTACGATGTAATTATTGGTGAGAATTTCAATCACCAAGGCTTCATGACTGCTAGAGGCGGCCGGGACGGGGTCACTAGGTCCGTAAGTAATTACCTCGGATAGGCGGGAACTCTCCTCGGCCTGATTCGGGTTGGCCTGCCTGTAGGTCCTCTTTCGGGAGTTCTGACTGTCCCCTCCCGTCGGACCTCCGGCAATTGTGTTGATGACCCCGGCTATGTTGGATCCATACCCTAGCCCATGACCTGAGGATCCGTCTCGGGGAGGCCTTTTCGTCTCCCTAGGATCCTCCGGGGGCCTACAACTGCTTCTCGACGTCCGCCTTTCGTCCCGGCGTTGATCACTTCGGTGGTCACGTCGGGGCTCATTTCGTGGCTGTCCGCCACCTCGGCGGATGAACTGTTTCAGGTGGCCCTGTCTGATGAGGTTCTCGATCTCTTTTTTGAGATCGTTGCAGTCCTCGGTTTCGTGCCCGACGTCCCGGTGGTACAGGCAGTAGAGGTTCGAGTTCCTCTTGTCTTTGTTGCCGAACATCTTGGGAGGGGCCCTTCCGAGGTTGTTCTGCTCCATTACTGTCAGTACGCGAGATCGGGAAGTGTTTAAGGGAGTCAGTTCGGATTCAGGAATGGGTGGCCTTCCCTTGGAGATCCTGTCGAACACACTCCGGCGATCTCGGCCGGGACTCTGGAAGCCAGTTCCTGTTCCTGCTTCACTTCGGCTAGGCTCCTTCCCTCTTCGGGCGTCAACCCTCGGGCGAGCAGCTTGGACTTCTTTTTTCATGCGGTTGAGGTCCTCGGCCTGTATGCCCTTCTCGACCTTCAACCATAGTTCGTGAAGTGAACGGGGATACTTCTTATGGATCCCCGTGTTGAATACCCCGGCAACGAGCCCGTGGGTGAAAGCGGCAATGGTGACCTGCTCATTAGGGTTAGGTATCTGCACGCTTTCTTCGTGGAATCTCTGGACGTACGACCGAAGTGATTCCCCCGGGTTCTGCTGTATATTCAACAGATACGCCGAGGTCCGGGTCGCCGGTCGGGAGGAAATGAAACGGTGAAGAAACTTCTCCACTAATTCCCCCAGGGTTGAAATGCTCCTAGGTTCTAGACCCCAAAACCATTTTCGAGCCGTTCCCTGGAGGAATACCGGGAAAGCCCTGCATATGACGGGATCAGGGATGCAATATAGGCGGAAGGCCGAGATGAAGGCATGAATGTGGTCTTCCGGATCACCTCGGCCGTCATAAGACGGTATCGAGGGAAGCTTGAAGTTGGGAGGAAGTCTCTCCTCGTTGATGTCATCGGTGAAGGGCGGAGCCCTCTGGTAATCCACCCCGGCTCCCTCCACGGGTCGAGGTCCCTCAGGTTGTCGGCCCATGAGACCTCGAGAGAAGGCCTTTGTCAGGGAGGCTACCTTGGAGGTGGCCTTGAAAAATGCGCGCTTCGATGCACTCCGGCTTAAGCGCCTCCCATCAGACTCCTCTTCGGATGAGCCTTCGGGAGATCCTTCTGACTTTCTTTTGGAGGACCCGGCCTTCTGCTTGCCTTGTCTTTTTAAATATCTCCCCAACTCCTCGAAGATGTTGGGGTTCTCAGTTACGAACTCGGCCATACGAGTGATGGCCTCTTCGTTCGCGGGCTGAGTCTTCGGAGACTCCTGCCCTTCAGGAATATTTTCTTGTTGGGTTGCATTGCCCTGCTCAGCACCAATGGTGAGAGCTTTCCTGCTCCTAGAACGCGTAGGCCTCATTCTCTGATGTCTTCGCGTTCCCACAGACGGCGCCAATTGAAGAGGTCGTTTTTGTCCTGCTGGAGTGGATCACCCGAGCTGGAGAAGACCTCTTATCCTAGGTGGTTGACTCAGACGAGGTCACCTGCTCAAATTGTAAGAGGGACTAAAGTCCCCGGTGTAACTCCGAAGCTTAAGTCAGTTCGGGAGTGAAGTAGTAATGAGTATAGAGAAGACTAGTATGCTTTTACCAGAAGTTTGGCCGTCCCCTTCTCAGTAGAAGTCTTGAGTATTTATAGAGGATGGACAGGAGAGAGGGACTGTTTGCACAGGTCCCTAGAGATATGGCAGAGTCAGCGTATCAAAGTGACTTAATGGATTCTGCAGAAAGGCGCGCGGGACAGCTGTGTCAGTCGGCGCGTGTCAGAGCAGCTTTGCCAGAAGTGTCAGAGGTATCAGAGGTGTCAGAGCTCATGTTTTCACAACTCCGGTTGTCTGGTCACCATAATTGACTTCGGCTAAGTGAAGGAGAACCTTAGCCGAGGCTGTAATTAAGCCGAAGTCCTTTCGCGATGGCGAACGGCCGAGGTGGTCGGAGCCTAAGAGACACAGGGCGGGACCCCAGCTCTGCCGAACTGGAAATACCCTCCTCAACGGGCATGCAATATTACCTTCAACAAAGTGTTGAAGATACAAAAGTAAAATGCAAATCCAAATCATGGCAGAATATCTACTACTTTGAGGCCTATTATTTTAGATCGCATACAATTGTAACAACACTGCACCACATATTAGTGTCCAGATAATTAATTCTGTTTGAAGGAAAGTTCTCCCCACTTCCTATATATACGTAGAGTGTAAGTTGCAGAAGAGTCCGGTCCGGTGGCTGGAAGTGAACTTGGTGGAAATTGGTTTGGCCATCTGCGTCCAATTTAACATCTGGCGTTGGTTATCACTTAGGAACGTCAAGTACTACAGTTGAAATGGGTGGCGGTCGTGCGACGTGGTCTGTGAAAGGGATAATTTCACAAACCTCCCTCAAGAGATTTTTGACAATTATAGAGAGCTCCTCTTAGGTTTTAAGGTTTTAAAACTTATATATAACTCCCTTACTTTTATTATTTATTAACAATGAAGATGCAATAAACTAGATTTTCTCTTAAAATCCTAAATTACGCTTTCGTACAAAATTGAGAAAGCAAAATATAGTATACTCAATCATTTTCTTCCACACTTTTTACAAATCAATAAATCTAATCCCTAACAATCATCCAAGTATAAGTTCTAAATCCAAGTAGCCATCCAAAATATTCGAAATTGCATATAGAGCATCAGTGCGTGCCACGCAAAAAAAAAAAAAAAAAAAAAGAAAGAAAAACACATACACGCCCCATTAACAACCAATTTTATATCCAAAATTAAATTTCAATGCTCAAATATCTTTTTAATACAAGCTAATTTGGTCTAGAACCACCATTACAATCTTCCCATGGCCTTAAAAATATTAATATCTCAAAAGTAGAAAATAAATTCTACTTCCACAATAAAAGCATAACAAAAAATTTCTAATCCAATGAAAGAAATCCTTGTGTAATTATTAACATTTTATAAAAAATTTTCTTGACAACGAATAAAATATGACAAATACCACATCTTTAGGTTTTTTTTCCTATTTCAATCATCAATGTCATCATATATTTCTCTGCCATTGTGAACCTTTTCATTTCCTTCTAGTTTGACACATAATCTGCTCCCTTTATTGATTTTGTAATTTTAATTTGCTAATAGCTACAAAACCGAATATAATAAAAAGATGTTATATTAATTAGAAAAGAGAGGAACGAAAATAGACAAGAGACAGAAAAATAGTTTTTTTTTTGGTTTTATAAATCTATTGTCTTAAATTTAGAATTGTCTACCAAGTGAAGGGCATTATAGGTATTTTATTATGCCAAGGGAGGTAAGTGTAAATTTCAAAACTTGAGGGAAGCCAAGTGAAATTGTTAGAAACCTTTCTGAAATGATCCCTTTGTGAAATCCGGCTACCATTACTGAAACGGAACTTGTCAGGCCCCACACTGGTTAAAATCCAACACAGTACTGACTTCTTTGGTTTGATAGTTTAATGATACATTGGTGTGAATCGTTGAAATTCAGGTTGTTGGTCCAATTTTGACTTCTGCAAAAGCTAATAGAGTAGTTGGCTGGTCAACGCCACATTTTGTGACCATATGTTAATTTTGAGAGCTAGCGAGCTCAGTTGCAAGAAAGTTTGAGCACATACCTGATACCTCAAGAATGAGGCCGTGATAAAATAAAGATTGATATCTCAAAAAAAAAAAAAAAAAGAGCTCAAATTAGTGGATTCTAAAAAAGTAATGTTTATTTTGTGAATGTTATCTACTGTATGCACATTGAGTACGATAAAATTATTCTTTTGCCTCCATCACCAGTAAATCTAATACATTAATGCCTATTTCTTTTTTTTGATGTGTGATTTCTAATTCCAGGTAGAACATTCTTCTCCATAGAGGAGATGTGCTGCTTTTCACATGAAATGAAACAGGGTAGAAGAATTTGCACTTGCCCATTGGTCCCTCAAATTTCACAACAGACAAGCACTAATTTGTTCTCCTCCTTAAATAGTACATAGTGGCAGCGAAAGCAACCCTGCGAACTGGGCAGACAAAGGAATTCTAAGAGCAATTTTGTATTAAAAACAAGTTGAATGGGAAGCATGTGGAATCCTGGTTTTAAGCCCCTTCTTTACATCAGATTCTTCAGAAAAGGTGATAAGTATATGCTTTGCTTGCTTCTTCCCCAACCTCTCTTTCATTATCGTAATCTAATTCTATGTAACATGCTGCTTTAATTTTCTATACGAAAGCTTAAGATTCGAATGCCTCTTAGTCCTGATCACTTACAATAAACCTACTGTCTCAGTTGACTTTGAAGATCTAGCAGCCTCTTTTTTGGCAACAAATCTGAAGATTAATTACTATATAGCTGTTGTACTTTCTTTTGGGATACTTCGTGGAAGATTTTTAACAAATATATATATATATATATATATATATGTATATAGCAGGAAACTTGGATTTTTTTTTTTTTTTAAAATTGAAGTAGCCTCATGGTACAAAGATATCAGATCTGGGGTCTCACCGGTCCCTTTTAGGGTAAAATGTGTATTCACTATTCAGACACAAAAAATTTTTCAACTATATTATTTTGCTTACATCATAAACACGTTTTACACTAATATTTTATATTCTCAACCACATTTTTATCTTCGATATATTAAATAATAAAAAATATTATACTCCGTAATTATTTCAAATAATATTTAAATAGTACTCTATCCAAACATGTCATTTCAAATTCTTTTACTCCTTACTCCAATTTATTTACATCTTAACTAAACTTTTTTACATCCTTCTCCAACTTGTTTAGTCTATAGGTACGAACTGGTTTGAAATGGAACTTGTGAGCCCCATCCCCCCCCCCCCCCCCCCCCAAAAAAAAAAAAAAGGTAGAAGGGAACAATCAATAAAGCATGATCTTTATGTCGAAAAACATTTTCTTCCAAGCTATTTTTCCCTTTTTGAACCATGAGTAAATTTGCAGCTGCAATGACTTCTTGAGCCAAAATTTGGTCCTCTTGATTTCTATTAGTAGGAAACTGCTGCAGTTTGCACGTGTTTTTGAACACTTTCAGTTTCTTTCCTAAGAGGCGTACGTCCTAAAAGCCTGTGTTAGTACGCCAATTTTCTCATTCTTTTTGGATTTGCGGCTGCCTAATTAAAGACGTTCAACTTTCACTTTTCCATTGTCAAAAAACATACAAAAGAACCCAAAAGAAAGGCTAAAGATCAACACAAGATGAAGAGGAACTAGATCCAAAGTGAGATGAAGCCAATAAATAAAGGAAATTATACAATGGGGCTACTAGTTTCTTCGTAATCACACTGACTAGAGGAGACCTCAGTTAGAACACTTGGATCAGAGAAGAAAGAACTGGAGGACGAGGTTGAAGCTACTTCACTCAAGTTGCCAATAGTGAAATTTTCGAATCTATGCTGGTCCATTCTCACATTTTGCTCGGCTATATTCTTATAATTCTTGCAAACCTGCACAGTTTCATCTACAGCTTTGGTGCTTCCTTTCTTCAAAAATATATGGCATAGAACCCAATTGCCCAATTGGACCGAAGAACTCTGCAAAACATTAAAAAGTAACCAAAAAAAAAATTAAACAAATGATTAACGGATCAAGAACACAATTATCTGGCAAAGAACATATTCCACGCATTGAGTGAAATCATAATGTGAAGTAGTTCCTAAGCCATGTGGAGACTCTAAGGCACTATAGAGAATCATATTCGGGTTCCACTGATACTAGTAATTGGTTTAATCAACTGTTGTACACTTACATATGTATATGTACGTTGACTTATTTAATAGATAATCTGCAATACCAAAAGAGATGAGTTGTCTATTTATAATACTCATTTGTACGTAACATAGAGTGATTCACTTTGATAATTCAATACTTAATGCATCTGTGACATAACTTGTCCGACCTCTTACTTTATTTTATGCTCCAATGCTAAAGAAGCACGTAGAACTAGAATATATCTATATTACTTATGAGGTTCTCTTTTCTTTTTTCCTTTTCCATTCAAGTGGTCCTCAGAACTTGAATATATCTATATTTAATCTCATCCATAATCCTTTTAAGAGTTTACCTGAGAAGATTTTGCAGTTTGTTGCGAGCAGCAGGCTGTTTTTCCTGTGAGGATAAGGCGATATTCATGCATGATCCAATCCGTTCTGGAGCCATGCGGAGACTTCCCTTTGTGGAATACCAATGTTTTCCTTAACCCCAGCAGCGGTTTTCTCCTGGAAGACACAATTTGTTTGTCTACACCAGTGGCCTTCCAGTAGCCAGTATCAGTAGCTCTATTCGTCCTGTTACCGTTAGGGTACTTGGCTTCCTTGTTGCTGAAGAAATATCTGTCTTGCTCCAAATCACCTATACAAATATCATGCAGGTCAAGAAAATCAGCAAATTTATATACCCGCAGCAAGTTTTTGATACCATACCAATCTTTCCCTTCCCAAGTTAAATCAAATAATACTACTACTTTGACTTGGATAGATAGTATTATCGTTTTTACGAGAATTGCTGCAGCATTAAAATGTGAATTATGACAAATACCATTTCCCATATATAAGCCGGGCAGCTTAATACATTTTGTAGCACTAGTAAGGGCAAGACTTTGTGCCCACGTTCGACTGACATTCTAGACAGTCCATTTTGTAGCACTAGTAAGATGAGGTTGTATTTCAAATCAGCTTAATCATGGTAAACAAGAAAATTGAAAAGGTTATGGTAAGAGTTCAAAGTGAGCATTGAGTTCTCGAGGTAATTACCCGGCAAATCCCAGGGATCATGCTTGCAGACATTGATCTCAGGAATGATTGAAGCAGGCAAAGGACAAGAAAATGTTTTACGCAGCAAATATTGGAAGACAATCTCTTCATCGGTTGGTTGAAATCGAAAACCAGGAGGCAGCCTGATTACTCCATCCTTGACAAAATTCAGACAGCCCATATCCTCAATTAATCCCAGAGTACTGAGACAGAGACAGAGACACAAAGGAAGAGAGCTCTGGGAAGATGTTGATGATGAGGAGGCTGTGCTTGATAGGTTAAAAGTCATGGCTCTTTATAGTGCAATGGACTAGGACATAAAGGTAATGGTATGGATACTTGGGAAGCTTCAAATTTAAGAAAGAAGGATCGTATAATCCTTTTTCTTTTCTACTGTCTAATGGTCCATGAAGATCAAAATGCTTGGTTGTTTACCCTTTTTTTCCCTCCACGAACAAAGCTGACTAGGAGTTCAATAAAATACTACTACTACTGGTAAAGAAAGATAGAAAGGTCAGCTAACATGGTTGTGTTTTTTACTATAATTTATGATTGTGAATAACTTTCAAATTAAAATTACGTGGCATGAATTCAAGAGTGAAAGTGTATATATTATTAACATATATAAAATTAATCCGTAACATCAATCTAATTAATTTCAATCTAAAACCAAAAAAATGAGCAACTATTAGCAAGATTTTAATTACCCCTTGAGCATATGAACGTGAGTCAATATGACGTAATATTATGTAGAGATTTTAAATGATAATATCCATACTGTCATATCAGTAGTGACTTAAATGGATCTATAGAGGCTTGGATCTAGAAAATAAGTTGTTTTGTTGCATCGTAAAATTAAAATTATACGTGAATAATTTTAAATGCCTATTGATTTTTCTTTAATGTTTAAATTATTTGTGAGAGCAAAGGACTTCTTCATTTTCTGTTGATACTCTTTTTTTTTTTTTTTGAACTTTTCAGCATGCGACTTGGATAAAAATATCCCTATTCGTAATTGAATTTATGACCACTCCTTTTTATATAAAATTATAAAAAAATAAAAAATATGAGCTATTTTGATCCTTTCGCATGAGTCAAAAAGTCAGGAGTGTCATTAACTCATTATGGAGTTCTAGTAACATTTACCATATTGTAAAATCAAACTTACGTAGAAGAAGAAGATTTGTGTGTTTTCTTTTTTTCTTTTTTTTTGGCCCTTTTTGGTTTTCTACGAGGAAGAGATTTAAACTGACAATCAGACTCCATATTTTTTTCTATTTCTTCCCACTCTCTTTCGTATTCTTATATCAGTCAGAGTTCCAAAGTGGTAATTGTCATCATGAGCAAAGAATTACGTAGCAAAGAAAGAAACTTTATCCTGTTACGGAGTAAGTAATATCGTAGACAAGATAATATATTTTCTACTTTGGCTGAAGACAACAAAGATATACAGACGATGATTGGCAACTGGAAAAGAGAGCAAAAATGCTTTCAATTTTCTTAGGCGGTAAACTTCACTGATTCCTTTGGAGAAAATAAAAAATCTACAAATGATTCCATTTCTAGAGAACGAAGAAAAAAGAGAAACGTGATGAAATAGATTCCCACTTCCCCGTGCATAAGTAAAACAACTGGCAGTGAATCATTATATTCCTCACATAATCATTTTGTTTGCATCGTGTTCATAATTGATAATCCAATCCATTATCTTTTGTTCCATGACTGAATTAGCAGCCAAAAAAATTTTCTTCTAGTAACATTTTAGGACAAAGAAACAGGATAAATATGCTGGATAAAACCATTTTCAACTCTACAGCTAAATTAGAAAATTTCAACTAGCATTTAAAATTTGGGTTTTTTTTTAACAAGCGCTCAATGTGTACTTGTCAGCACATCTACATGACATCTAACCTACCGTTTAAATACACATAATAACAATAATTATCATCGCTTGTATTTATATATTTTTTCTAATTACAATTATATATTATCCTCCCTTGCATTTATACCCTTTTCCTAACTAACTTTACCTTTTCAAAAATTTACATCCGAAATATGTTTTAACGAGTGCCAATTAGACATTCGTTGGGCAGACCCTTCAAAATTTCACCGAAGTTGGCCTCCTACGATTTCATTATTTTTCCCTCCGCACTCTGCTGTTAGCTTTATTATAGTTTAACATGTTTGCATTATATGGTTTTGACAATCTTTTGAACTAAATTAATTGTTTGCTTTGAAATATGGATATCTGACATAGAAAGGTCGTCGATCCACCTCTATCATAAGGTGACATTTTAAAAGATTGAAATAGCGGATGTCTTTCTTTTAGCTGATTTTGAAAAAATATGCATAGTTTGGTTTGAAAGTAGGAAAAAGCTATCTGCTTTCACATAAAAGTGAAGCCCTCGAAAAGATAAGGGTTGAAGATCTAAGCCGATTGACCCATATGGGATAGCATAGGTGCCTTCCTTCGTTCAGAAGGTGCTGCTTTTGTTGTTCCATATACAGATGGTGGTAAAGTCATAAAGGTAGCTCATGAACGAAAAGCAGCAAATCTGCATGCATTCTTGCAATCCCTTTGCATTAATTTCTTTAGTTAAATGCTCCTCTTTCCCTACCATTGAAGGCAATTAGAGGGCTTGATCTCATTTTCTTAGTAGAAGATCAAAAGATCCAGAGCTGTGAAATTTGGTCTGCATATAGGAAAAATTACCAACTTGGAATTGCTAAAATGCAGAGCAACAAAGATCATGTCGGGATCAATCAAAGTCTTTCGATAAAATATGAGGAATTATTACAATTATTTTTTAATTAATAAAACAATATAACACTGTTTGTATTTTGCCCAACCATCCAATCCCCTCACGATGCTTTTCTTGGTAGATGACCGTTTTGGTTGATTGAACCTAATTCATGAACTATGTTAATTTCTAACTCACATATATTGAAAGATTTATGATATTCCCTAACGTGCATTTTCTTCTTTAGAAGTTATTTTGAGAGATTTCGTGATTTTGGAATAACCACTGAGAAAATAAAAAATTCTCAATGTTTGTTCAACTAGTCCAAAGAAAAGAAAAAAAAAAGTTTTCCAAGGCTCCACCTTCGGAAGGAATGACATGTACAGGCAGCTTCTGTGTTTGGCTAAGCGGATATTAACCAAAACTAGTAGCCACTGGAATATAACAGCCGTAGAAAATTAGCATGCTAGGTTCATTATGGTGGGATTTTTATTTGGTTTAAGGGAAATTCAAACCATGCAGGAAAAAAATGGGAACAATGGGAGGTTTAAGAGTTAAATATATTAATTTTTACTTTTTCAAAAAATTCTAAACTTCAGTGAGGAAATACTAATCTTCAGTGTCATGTACACTAACTGTATAATCAACTCAAGTTTTTGCTCGTAATTGTACATCTTTTGATATGAATATAATCAAATTATTGTTTCAAAAAAATATAATAAAAAATGAAAAAAAGAAGAATTTGAGATTCGAACAAAAATCTCATTATTGCTTAAGTAATCTTTTTACAAACCAAATTTTGGCTTTGTTTGCATTCTCCATTTTTTGAAAAACAAGTTTTTTATATACAATGTAACAATAATATACAAACAAAAACAACTCCAAAAATATCGTATTCATACAATATATTAAAAATAACTCCAAATATACAAAAAAAAATTTAAAAATAAAATCTACACTATTTTCTTCTTCCATCACCATCACCATTACCCCCACCCATCATCATCACCATTACCCCCACCCATCATCTTCCTCCTCTGTCTCTTTTCTCCTCTTTCCTCTCCCTCCCTCTTCCTCCTCCCTCTCTTTCCTCCTTCTCTCTTTTCTTCCCCTTCCCCTCTCCTTCCCTACCACATCCCATCTCCTCCCCTTTAGCCTACCAAAGGCCGCGATCTGGTCTCGACGAGGCCAGATCGGGGAGGGGAAGAAAGGGGAGGGGCGGGGTGTGGTGTGGTGAGAAAGGGAAAGGAAAGGGAAGGATGGGAGGGGAGAGAGGGAGGAGGAGGAAGAGGGACGGAAAGAAGAGAGGAGGAGGGAGAGAGGGGGTGGTGGCGATGGTGGGTAGTGGTAGTAGGTGGAGTTTTAATTTTTAAAAATTATCTTAAAATTTTTTCAAAAACATCACTAAAAATATTTACGATAAATATTTTTCATATATATTATTACAATAAAATATTTTAAAAAGCCTCTAAAAACAACTAATCTAAACGGAGCCTTTATAATTGGCATTACCCGGCATAAATTGTTTAGGCTGGATAGAAACGAAGCATAAAGTGTTGTTTTGTGGACTTGGCCTAATCGTATCGAAATGCTTGTGCAGACCAAGAAAGCTTGGGTTGACTGTAGCACAACAGGTGACAGAAAGGGCCCAAACTTGCCAGTTTACTAGGGGTTGTTAATTTAATAACGTTTGTGTTTCATGTTTTCCAATATTATATGTGTTTAAAACTTTATGAACAGAAACCCAAAAAAAAAATATTTGTTTTTGGTAGAAGTACAAACAAAAAACATTTCTGACACTGAGGGCAGTTTATAAAATACCAAAAAGTCGTTTTTACTTGTTCTTGAAACAAATACTTGTGTCCTTAAAAAAAAAAAAACAAACAAACAAATACTTGAGCAGAGTGAGGTGCAAATTTTGAATTTCACGGTCCTGGTTTTATTTCTTCTCTCCCCCCTCTAATCTTCATCGTCAATAATAAACTGGCCAACCAAGAAAGGCAAAAGCCAAGAAGTGAAGGATGATAAGGAATGCCAAAGAGCAAGACCTTTGTTTTATACGGAGCTATATTCCATTCTTTGTGAGTTTCCTCAATATTACATGAATTACATATAAAATAAGGTCAACTCCAATCCTACATTATTAACCTTGTGTCAATTCTAATCTTGTTGCACATTTTTGTCTATTCGCAATCAATTCCAATATGTAAAAATTGCACCCTACTTTTTACCAAAGAGCAATATCCCTCTACTAGCACATACCCTTATCATATACGATTCCACATTATACACAAATCATGTAAGTTCATCACAAACAAATTTCTAAATCTCACTTGGTTAATGTCTTGTGAGTTCAGTTATATTGGCAACAACTAATTTATCCTAAAAAGAGGGGATCTTGTATTTTGTACCCTAAGAGCACCAAAATAAAAAGTGGAATCTCGCTTACACTTCCATCTTTTGTATCACCTAACTCATCTCTCCCCCGAATAAAAGGTGGGGTTAAGGTATATTTTCTCCGCAACAAAATGTACACAAAATTGAAGAAAATGCAAATGTACGAGTTCATCTTTAAAGCAACTGAAAATTACGATATGTCTAAACAATAAATATCAATATAAAATTTCTAAAATTAAGAAGATGGTCGTCATTTAATTTATATATGTTGTGCAGATTGTATGTTGTTTAAAGTGGGATTTTTTTGTTCGAAGGATTTACCACAAATATATTTGTCTAACTAATCTATCTTAAGTGAACTACTGATGGATAGCTGGTAAGGTCCGCATATGCTAGTCGGCCCAGGTCAATGGGCTAAACTCAGACCGTACCCCCATGTAGCCTAATACAGCTATCGCTAGTTTAGACGGCCTGTTGGCTGTTACTCAGAATTGTCTTCGTCTAGGGTTTAAGAAGGGGTCTAAGAAGGGCAATCTCAGACTTCTAAATCCCTGAGCTCAGTTGCTGAAAGAAGAAAAAGAAAAGTCACAAGTAGCGGAGTTCAAGTTCTCTTTTACTGATGGATACTTCAAGGGTCAACTCCACTGAATTGGAGCAGTTTCTGAGTGTAAGTTCTCAATAAGGATCTCTTTTTCTTGGTGTATTCATTTTTTTTTTCAAATTCTTCTGTTCTCGATCTCTAATTTGCTTGTTCTTTTTGTTTTCTAGTTTGCGTTTGAATAAATGGGTTTTTCGGAATTTTTTTCTCCTCATGAAGGATGGAAATTCTAATCGTCAATGTTTTAGTTTGCGTTGTTTTGTTTTTCTGTTGTTTTGCTGTTGATTCTTGAAGATTTGAATATCTTCCTAAATGAGAATTTTTTTTAATATTTTGCTTGTGGTGGGTTAGCATAAAATTTTTGATCGTGTGATGGTCATGAATGTCAATGAAGATAGATGGGTTTGATTTTTTATTTTTTAACTTTTGTTGCGAGGATAGCTACATTGATATTTTCACTTGCTTCTTGTTACCTTAGAAAAATAATAGGTGCCAATATTGTTATATTAAAAAAATAATAGCTATATTAATTTATGTGATGAGACTGGTAGCCAAAGATGAATATTACATAGGTAGTAGGATTATAGGAAATTCTATTCAGGGATGGAATTCGTGGGGTTTCATTGAAGAACTATGATTTCTGGTGATCTTGGAGAGCTAATTCCACTTTAAAGAAGAAGGTAGTTTAATTTTTGTTTCTGTTAAATTTTATTACGAGATAAAAGAGGCAGAAAAGCTGATGCTGTACATTGAACAAGTTATTAAATTCAAACATTGGTTTTGGAAATTAGATTTCCTTAAACCTTTTTAAGGAAAAATCATTGATCTTGCAAAGGTTGGATGCTTTCCTTATAATGGCTCCATAATTGGTTGATTGGCTAATATGTCCAACAGAGTAAACATGTTTTAAGCACGCAAAAGAAAAATCTATATGTTATGCAAGATAAAGCTTAAGTTTCCCTTTTTAAAGTACAAAGCTGAACTTCAGATTCTAAAGGATCTGCAATGGCTAGTTAAAATGCAAGTATTTCTTTCCATTTTATTCATTCTTGGTCATAGAGATGAGTTAGAATTTATCTTGAAACTGGTAGAGATGGCTATTGGTCTGAAGTAAAATGTGGCAAACATATTCGTTTGGAAACTTACTAGTAGTTTTTCTGCCTAAAGGAGTACAATTCTCAGCAATTGGTGCCTTTTTTTACTGTACTTGTATATGCAGTTAGATGCAAAGTTAGATGAATACTTGGAGGACTACCCCAAAGGAGCGAGGAATAGCTTGAATACTTTTTCTGGGCCCTTTGTGTTTGGGAGAGAGAAATTATATAGAAAAGAAAAGCGTTTGAAAGGAAGCTTTTTTCTTGTTTGGGAATTTCAAAAGGAAAAGCAAAATAGTGAACAGAGTAGGCTTTTATTTTTTCTGCCCTTGTGGAAAGAAATGGGAAAAAAAAGAAAAAGAAGAAATTTTAGTTGATGAAAGCGTATAATAGCTAAAATATTATTAATCAGTTCAACTGTCCTAACAGAACAGAAGGGATATACAACACATAAAATTGCAGAAGTTTATGAAGTAAGAAAGCAAGTTCTATTCTTTCTAAATCCCCAACCAAAATTAATGGGCTGTTCTTTTGTTTTGTTTACTTTCCTACTAGAACTCTCTTTTTTCTGTACTTGGTTTAAGTTCCAAAGAGTGGGTTAGATATTTCTTGATTATGATGTGTCTCTATTCTGAACTATTGTCTTTTGGAAACGGTTCTAGTTTGCAATTATTGGGATGAAGATGGTTTTGAGATGACACAGATACAAGAGCTTGTCCTGGAGGTATCTTATTGAGGAATGGTTGGAGAAATGTAACTAGATGGGTAGGTATTTATTCTCTTAACCATCCTCGGACGGAGTGCAGTAGGATCAGGATGATAGGGGAAATTTGCCTCAGGATTGAATGATAATTATGGATCCCTTGACAAATCCATGGAATGGATCTATATGAAGAAACCCGTTGCAGCTATAAGTTGTTAATGAGATGGTCGTCATCTGGCAAAACACATGATTATGTCCTTGTACATACCTGTCAAAACTGAAGTTACACAAGGGACAGAAAAATGTACGAATCTGTGCTTTTGGTGAACTAGTGTCAGGTTTTATGTCTGTACAAGTTTTCCTGCTGAGCTATGTGATATACCTTGAATTTTCCTTATTCTGTAGTGAGAATAACCTGATTGAAATATTAATGTCAGATCTTTTTGTTTCTATAGAGATTTAATGTTAATCATGTAATACTGCAGAAAGAGAAGGAAAAAGCCATGGCTAATGAAATAGTTGCAAAGCTTACTCACATATGCTGGGACAAATGCATTACCAGTACTCCTGGAAGCAAGTTTAGCTCTAGCGAAACCACTTGTCTCACAAACTGTGCTCAGCGCTACATGGATATGAGCATGATAATAATGAAGCGCTTCCAATCCATGCACTAAAGATTAGATTGGCATCTTAATGGTATTGGAGGATGGTGCTTTCCCTTTATTAAAGAAAAATTTCTGTCAGTTCTGGTTTCTAATCCTCCTTGTAAGCAGCAGGATATTGTTCATAGCATATGCTGCCACTTTTGACCAGTAAATGCCGATTATTTAACTTTAATACCTTTTCAGTTCTTTGCTTACTGTATTTGAGTTTACTCTAAATCGTGAAAGTTATTAATTACATTTTCTGGTTGTTGGCGAGCTAATTACTTGCGTATTCTCGGTTTCACTAAGCAGCTTCAAGAAATTCTTATTGGACATTCGAAATTTCGAATACCTCGTGCCTTCTCACTTCATAGAACTAGCACTATAAAAGGGCAAGGAGCATGGCTCGCTTTTCTTTCATGCAATAGGCTAAGGGTGCAAGACGTAATCTTGTCTTGCAAAGATGTGGTGATCAGTCCGCAAGTCATACTCACTCCAGTACTCATTCAAACAGCAACAGCTGCGTGCTGCCATAATTCATGCAGTAATTGGGGGACTGTTTTAGGTGATGACAAGCACCAAACTGTGTAATTACGAGCATTCTTGAGCATCCAAAGTTCCAAACTATTTGAACAGAAGAAAAGATGTGAAATTTGGAAAGCTTGCTTTAAATCCTGGTGTCCACATTTCAGTTCGACAACCTCCTATGCTTTTATTTCTTGGGGATGGAAGGTCTGAGTTAAATCAAGTATACGGAGACATCAAGAAATGGGAGCACAAGAAAGGTTGGTAAAAATATATTATGATAGAAACAAGGAGTACGCTTAAACTCGCACATTCTTTTTTTTTTTTTTTTGTGTCAAAAGTCATTCCTTAAACTCGCACATTCACAATCGTTGAAAGAAGATATACAGAGAGCACGCACACCTCAAGACTTTTCAATCAAGCAAAACTCGAAACTCGCAAGCATTTCCTTTTCTTTCTTTTACCCTTGATGGAAAAGGGAGGAGGTTTCTATGATTTCCCCTCTTCTCTCCCCTGTTTGTTGTAGTATCCAACTGATTTGTCATTGCTGATTTTCTACTGTAAATCTTTCGCCTAGAGGAATGTGATTTGAGTCTCCCATTCGAGAGGCCATTGCGACAATCTCAGGGGAGGCAGCAGCGGGTGGTTGCTGGTCGGATAATTGAAAGTTGTCCAACTCTTTAGGCATGCTTCCAACTTCAGCCGGCATATCCAAGCTTCCACTTGTCCTTGCCCAACTAGAGCGCCTGGAGTGTAGAATACTCCTTCCCTCTGTGCTCTCAGTAAGAGTGATCCTACTCAGCTCAGGGGAAACGATTGGCAGTTCGCCAGATTTGTCCAGACCATCATCATGTCCATATTGCCTTTCAAATTCATTTGCATTAGTAGTACCTTCATCCCAAACTGGCTTTCTTCCCATCTCCAGATTACCCAAGGGTTTCCCAACTTTCGAAACTGAAAAACCATCACCCACCACTCGAGGTGGGAGCTCGGGCTCTCTCTGCACCTTCGCCCTAAATTTGAATTTTGACGGAGGAATCCTGGTGCAGAATACCTCCATGAAGTTCTTAGAAATCCCTTTGTTAAATGGATTGGCTCGTCGATCATATCGGTATCTAAAGTTTTCATATGTCGACTGCAAAACAAACGAACAACTTATCACGTTATCCATATAAACTACTGGGTTCTGAAAATGGACTTAATCATCAATATTTTGAAACATTAGGGGCCTCTCCCAAATGTCCATTAGCTCAGGGAACAAGAATTGGAGGCAAGTAATCGTGGTTTTAGTTAAGCAGTTATACCTGGTTTGTGCTAATCAGATAAAGATGGAAGACTGAGAGGCCCCCAACAAACCAGACGCATACAAATGTGTAAACTATTAGGACAATGGAAGCTGGAGTCTTGCTCATTGCCTTCCAGATTGTTGTCTTCTCACTGTCCATTATTTTTCTGATGTAAACCCAACAAAAGCCATGTACGTACAAACACAGGATTGTTGTTGAGAAGACGAACATGAAAAAGAACCTGTAATTCCGCTGCACCAAAGACAAAATGATATATTAAGAGTCAAACATACAAGTAAGATTGCCCAAAGTTAAAGAAATTTCTTGTCAATACTCGTAAGGGCTACCAAACTATGAGTTTTAGTTACTTAAAAGAATAATTGAACAAGCACTCTGAAGATCACACTGCAGATAGCATAAAGTAACATTCATGTTGGAGTTGCTATATCTGTTATCAGCCACCTCGAAAAGTTAAATATCCATCACAAAGTTACATTTCTCAATTTCCTGTAAATGTTTCAGGGGAATCAAAATGCATGATACGTTGAGCAGGCCAAGCCAATTTATTTAGGTGCTTTCTATTTCCAATGGTAAACATTAGGAGTCGGAAATCACTGAGATCAATAGAAAAACATGGTTAACAACACTAAAAATATAAAATTCAAAAGGCTACGGATTACTACCCTGCACCCTTTTCCCTCCTAACATCATCCACAAGAATCTAACTAATACCTCCACCAGATAAAAAAAATTTTATTTTCCCCCCTCCTACTCCCATTCCCCTCCCATAACCATATACTAAACTTATCGTCTTTAGTCCATATACAATAAATCAAGTATTTGACTGATAAGAGCTAAAAAATCAAGCTTTCATCAATTATTCACTGGGGTTCAAAAAAGTTTTGGGCAGATCAGAGTAATGACAATATCATTTATATTCAAAACGGTTTTTATCTAAAGATAACTATTATTAAAATAACAAACAAGCCATAAAGGACAAGCTACAGATGCTTGCTCCTAAGATTTTTTAAGTTAGACAAACATACGCGTTCTGATGCAAAACAAATCAATATATGTTGCTATAACAAATTAACCATGTACAAGTAAATCACGCCATTCATAGTGTAATGTAGAAATAAGTGTCTAATTGCTGTATTCTTGAAAAATATACAGCCAGAATGTAAACCTTTTTTTTGTCAAAACATCAAAAATCACCTAATGAAAAGAAATGTAAAAACAGCTTCATGGTCCAAACGAAGCTGAAATAACTATTTGCCTATATCATTGGATTTTTTTCCCAAACAATAATTAGACATAACAATACTTACCAATCCAATGCATTGTCCGACCCACGGACAGTGATGATCAAATCGTTCCACACAGTTATTGCATATGGAACAGTGTGAACAACGTGGAGGCCTATATAGCATGCAGGTATCACAATATTTAACTTTCACTACAACGCCATTCACATATACATCTTTGATGCGAGGAAGACGTAACTGTGGAGTTTGGCCAGGCTCTATTTCTGGACTGCCTTCATAGGCTTCTGGCTCCGGAGGACGTGCACTACGAGGAACTATACCAGGATCTCTTCCAGAAGTCAGGAGGAGAATGACCACATCCTAATGAGAAAAATAAAAACCCATCAGTTAATTACCCTACATGATTTAGCCAATAAATAAAGGACAAAATAAGTTATCCTTACACCTGTAAAAGATCGAAGAGAAAAAGGATCCATTAATTAGTCACAATTTTAAGGAGCAGATGCACATCCTTCTCAATATTAGATCATGCCTTCATCTCAAGTACATGCAGCAAAATTACTGCCAAATTAGGTGAGAGTGAAATTTAATAAATTAAGGTAGGGCATATATAAATCAAGAGCCATCATGTTAAACTATTCATGTTTAATATATTCATACATGGGTAATTTTCCACAGCATCTATTTACTGAACTTGGTGGTTTTTTTGGCAGCTGTAACTCACTTCATTTCCTTTATCACAAGCACAAGCTTTTAGCTCCAGCAATCCAATTAAATGCGAATTTCCTCTAATCATTAAAGTTGAACTTCTACACTTCTAAATAAAGAAACTTCAGTAATAAAAAGTAGAGATACAGTTAAGACGACATGAAATCCCCAAGGAAAAAAGATCAAGTTTAATAAGAATTGCCTCAAATTATCCACTATATTATATTGATGAAATGTTTAAGGAGATCTAACTGAAAAAAGATCCAATAATTCATAGAAAAAGAATCATAAAGTATGAGAGTTTCTGTTTTTAAGAACGTAGGAGAAGACCTAAAACTGAGGAAGCAAATGTTTGATGACATGGCTAAGGGAAGCTACTTGAGAAAGAGAACCCCAAAGTTTGGATATGAGTATTTATATGGTGCCATCGAATGATTGACACCAACTTAGTCCATATGATTCTTCTAAATAAATCTTTTCATTCATAGGTCATCTACCTAAAACACAAAGGGTAAGAGAGAATTTCGCAAGATTTCACTACACAACACTACAACAGACTCCACATGTAATATAATATCTCTAATGTATCTCCAGCCTATTAAGTACCTTCCGTATTAATCCTTCGTCAATTATTTAAGTATCAAGGTGAAGGTATTTTGGTATTTCTAAAAAGTGGAAATGTGGGATCATGCCATTTAATCGATGAAAAACAGTAATGAAAAGTATGTGATCATATTGGACACAGGATTGTCTACTGATCAACACAAATGCAGACAACAGGATTGGGCGCAAAGTTTGAAATCTTAGGAAGTCTGGCACGCCAAGAAGTTTACACATAGCACATCCATCATTCAACCACAGACATTTTTATTCTCATGGAATACAAGAAAGGAGTATATGGACTTACATAAACCGTGAAAACGATGACTACAACCATGATTGATATGCCCCAATGATCAGAAAAATCATCCATCAGCTTTCTGGCAACGAAGACGCAGAAAACAGCAACAGGAGCAATTATGAGGAATATCGTTAGAAACAGTGATCTCACATCAGGCCCAAAAATGAATCGTCCCCAAAGGAAAAATTTCTGCAAGGTAAGATGAAAAACCAGATCAGGCAAATTATGCACTATTCAGGATCTGCTACACAAACATACTAGAATAGAGGACAAAAGATTCTTTTTTCTTTTTCTTTATTGGAAGGGAAATTTGGTAAGCAATGGAACTTCATCAATGTTATCTAACCACAGAATATGACTTTGAGTCATGACAAGGTTTCTTGCTTCCAAGAAGAATTAAGCACAACAACAGAATCTTTTGATAAACATACTTCTTTAGGCGACTGTAGTTTCATGCTATATTAGATGTGATATCAGTGACAATCATGGCATGTACATTAAGTTTGCTATATATGTCTCAGCATATACATTCCAAAGTGAGGTTTCCACGCATATGGATTCAGAAGCAAGGATCTTCACTATAATTTGATACAATGAGGATAAGTACTTATACACGCAACTTGTAGATAGTTCCATCCTTCATATAATCAACCAATAAAACTCTGCGCAAATATTCACTTTCAAGTCTGTGTTGGAATTAGTTTATCTGAATATTGATGTGGGCAGCGCAATTTGGATTTTTTCCAAGCTTAAACACATGAATTTTGATTCAGAACCATAGAGAGAATACCCTCGTACTTTTCCCCTTTATGCTTCCAATCCATGATCTGCATAACAGTTAAGATTGGAATTCCCAGCAGTAGAAAAAGTTGAAAAGAAAAAAAGAAACCAATAAAAGATGATTCATTTATATATATACATCTAATAAAATTCACAAACAAACCATAAGCAACAAACAAGATCCCATTACTGATAACCTTTCAATTCTGCATAATCTGAAAGAGCTCAAGAGAATTTCAATTCTTACTATGTATTTATATATACATATTTTTTTACAAAAAACTTAATCTTTGATTGACTTTTCTCCAAATTATGCATATGAAAATGAGCATAGAGAATTCTGAACTCACATTACTGCCTTTCCAAGTCTGATAAGCCCTGACGAAGGCTGCACCATCGGCAGCGGCACCATCCGAATCCGAGCTCCGCGGCGGAGCCACCCCATACATCTCTTCCTCTATTTCTCTTACTAAACAAAACTTTTTTCCACTACAATTACTATTAAAATTTTAACAAACCACAAATTCAAAATGGAATTGAAACGAAAAACAAAACCCACCAAAAAGGCGGCTCTTTCAACGATATAATAATCTAATAGTAACAAGTAGTGAGAATCAATACTAGTATAAAAAATTTCTTTACACGGTTTTGACTTGGTTGGCTGTAACGGCTTATGAGAAGGGCATATCAAGCCATGTAGGAGAGATAATCTGCGATATATTCCGGCAACCACCAGCCAGCCACGGCGGCCGGGAAGGTTGGTGAACAAAGGTCTACAGAATTTATGTATGGACTGTGGGGAAACTGAAAAGTAATCTAGCACTAGTTTGCTGGCAAGTAGAGGAGGACTTTTTGCAATTTTGTTATAGTGAGTAATTATACTTATTTTTTTTTTTGGGATATTTGACTTATTCTAAAACTTCAAATTAAGAATGGTAAGAAAGCAAGGAAATTTCTATTATTTCCTTTTCAAACATACTTTTTTTGCTAAATAATTATATTAGAAATTGAAATTTCAAACCTTAGAAGTGAAAAAGAAAAGAAAGGGAAAAAAAAAGAAGAAATGTCTATTTTCTTTTCTTTTATGTTTAACACAAACTTTTTCGGCTAAATAGTCATGATCGAGGTTGAAATTTTAAACCTTACAACTAGAAAGAGAGGAAGGAGGGGAAGTGAAATAAAAAATGTTCAGTTAGATGAACGAAAGTTTTGTTGATAAGTAAAGAAAGTCTTCAAAATGATTTGATTAATAAATGAGAATATCATTAAAGAGGTCTTTTAGATTTAACATATGACTATTACAAAGTTACTAGTTTCTTTCTCTTTTCTTTTTTCTTTCTTTTTTTGAAAAATATACATTTTGCGCATCAAGAATCCATATATAAGAAGTGTCCCATAAACACTTGGTTTTTTTTTTGGTCTTGTTTCTTGCAATAGTGTCTCAATTCATATCACTATTGCAAAAAATAATTTGCAAGATGATAAGAAGCCAGTGGAATAATCCCAACCATCTGAACCTTTTTGTTTTCCTAATTTCCAAGAAAGACTTTACTCCTTTTTGAAGAATATTTCTTTAGATGAGTGTTCAACAATATAACTAGTACTTCCCTTTTGTTTTTTCTCCTAAAAATATGGCCCAAGTAATAAATGTACAAGTTTCCTTTGTGTGAAAGCTTTTATTGACGTCAACAATAACAACGTGCTCAGTTATGACCTAATACTAACTCATGGCCCCATTGCTAACAATACACGTCATTGTCTTTTCTGAAGGAATTCAAACTAATTTTCTCAATATAAAAGAGAGCTACCAAAACATAGCTGCCATTGAAACTGGTTTACTTTTTATATAAGTTAAGACAATAATCAACTTTTGTATAGCAATTATTCATACCTAACCCTCAAGTTGTCTGGTTTTATGCGTTTTTTTTTGTGAGGATCAAAACATATAATAGTTTGTTGGAAGGAATTAAAAAAAAAAACTGAAATGTTAAGCATATGATTTGGTTTTATGTATAATTGAGATTAAACCATCACCTCGCAATTAAAAGAAAGAAAGTAAATTTATACAATGGGTGTATAAAATGAAAATTTTGGTGGCAACCCAACTCTTTGATTTTTGTGGCCAATTAAGATCCCTATTAACTAGATGTAATATTATTGTTTTAGAGTTAATTTTGTATATACTAATAATATATATACTATCACGGTCACGTTTAAATGCATGATACAAGAAAAAAAGAGACGAAAACTGAAAAGGCAGTGCCAGCAGTATGCAAGAGTTTGTTAGTTTACGTTTTGGAAAAAGTTCTCTCCAAAAGAGAATTAATAATGATGTTTTGGGAAAATTTTCCGCAAAAGTCTATACTTTATTGACTTATGGGCCATGCACAAGAAAATGTTTGAAGTTGTTTGTCACTGGTTTGAAAACCATGTATATATGCATTAGCATTAAATCTAATCTAAGGCCCCGTTTGATAAATAAATTTTTTGCGTGTTTATCTAAAACTTTATTATAATTTACTGTAAAAGTTATAAGAAAATTTTTTAGGATGAAAAACTTTTTTCTTTCTTTCTTCTTTTCTTTCCTCTTTTCTTCTTCCCCCTCCCCGCCACCTCTGCCTCCGACGTAGAAGAACCAGCAGCCATGGGAAAAAAATTATTTTTTTTCTTTTTCTCTCCCCCTCCCCCTCGCCCTCCCGACGCTAGAGAACTTGTAGCCATGGATTTTTTATATTTTTTTTTTTGCTTTTTCTCTCCCCCTCTTCTCCATCTCCCTATCCCCCACTCCTCCCCTCCCACACCACCCTCTCCTTCCCCCTTTGCTGATCTGGTCGCGCGACCAGACTGCAGCTAGGGGGAAGGGGAGGGTGGCGGGAAAGGTAGAGAAGGAGAGGGGAGGAGGGAGGGAGAGGGAAAAGAGGGGAAGAGGGGAGAGAGAAAGAAAAAAAAAAGAAAAAAAAGGGGAGCGCCAACAAATCGGTCAAAGGGGGAGGGGAGAGGGAGGGAAAGGAGAGGGGAGGGGAGGGGAGGAGAGGAGGAATGGGGGAGAGAGAAAAAGAAAAGAGGAAGGCCGGCATCGGAATCGGCGCCAGAATAGGTGACCGACACCGGAAACGGCGGTGGAGGTGGTGGTCGGTGATGGAGGACGTGATAGGTTGGGTGGAGGAGGAAAAAGAAGAAAAGAGGAAGGGAAATTTTGTGTATTAGATATTTTGAAATGTGTAGGTTAAAAATTTTGAAAAGTTTTTTTGGGTTATTGTAGCTAAAGTTGTTAAAAAATTAGTAGCAGACAAATTTGATAAAAAACTCAAATCCCATACATGGTCTAATTTTTGCTTATGAACAATAGAATTTCTTGATACCTCCTTCTAAAGTTCTTTACATCTTCCACTGCTTGAGGGATGGGAAAGCACTGAAAAAATGGTGTTAAATGGAGGGACAATCCTCCAAATTTTTTTGTTTTGCTAAACATGCTTGTTCCATCTATAATGATTTTCAATGGAGGGATATTTCTTCAAATTTTATTGTTACCACACTTGCTGCGGAAAGTATTTCAGATTAATGAAATTTTTTAATTTCTTTTTTCAGAAAAAAAAAAAGGCGGGGAAAGCATTGATAGCAGTAATGACTACCCCATTGTGGATGAGCTTTGGCCCATTTCTTGTTTTATTCCTTTTGCCCTTGGACAATGATTTCTCCTCCGTGAAATTGGCCTTGGACAATTTTTCAAATTCCATTTCAGGTATAGCATATTTGTAATTTCCTTCTCTTCTATAAAACTCTTATAAATTTTAATTATAAAAAAAAGACAATATCAGTTGAAGAAGAGTAACATCTATAAAGTATAAACCCTTGAAATAGAGAAAATATATTCTTTCTTTTTTCTTTAAGGTCAAGGTAGAATATCTTCTTCTTTCTTATTTTTTTATGCTATTAAAGATAAAGCAAATCAAACATCTCCCTCTAATAGTTTCCAGAGTCTTTAACTTAACTCTTCAATATCTTTATATAAATTATAACCTGTATAGTGCTGTCTCTATCTATTAATATTTGCGTGTGTTCTTTTTCTTTGTTCCTTTTTCGTCCAACTTAATCAAGTTAACTAGAAATCTCAGCTGCCAAAAAAAAAAAACAAAATAGAAATCTCAATTGCTTCCAATCTCATGAATAATAGTTCTTTCAATAGAAAAATAAAACAACTAAATTTATTGAAGATTAATCTAAAGATCTGTCAAATACTGAGTAGGCATGAAATTCTAAATTCAAGCAGAGGAGTACATTTGTCAGCTTCGTTGAAAAATAACCACAAAACATTCAAGAATCAAGAGCCTCCCCATCATTCAAGAGCTTAACTGTACATAGGCCAATTGAAATCATATTCAAGTCCATTGGCATCTGATTTTTCAACTAAACCTGATGGGATGCATCTTGTTCCCTTTCTCCTTGTTGGATTTGTTCTTGCACTTTTTCATTCTTAGCCTTATTGGTTTCATCAATTGGTAAAGAGCCTAGCGGTAGTATTTCAGATGGGATGATTGTGATGGGCTTCATGATAGTGGGGAGCTTTGGCTCTTCTGGTTTCATCTTGATATTCTTGTATATTACGTATAGGGCCATTTGTATCATCCCAAAAATGAATCCCACTATGCTGGGAACCTGTATTAAAATGGAAAAAGCATGATCAACGAGAAAAATTGACAATTAATGGAATATGAAATTCGATAATCATGAGTTCTTCAAAAACCTCGATTAAATTGAAGAAAAAAATTATGATTTCTATAAACCAATTTTGACCTTTTTCATGACTTTGTGATTTAGAACATATCATCTGTTCTCTTAAGTTTAAGGTAATGATTGGAATACTCGCAATTCACACATGAGTTAGCAATATATAGTACAAGTCATAAAAAACTAGTACGTGGGAATATATTGAGACACATAATTAATCTTGTGTCAACCAATCAAATAATGCCCAATCTAAATCTGATTTAACCTAAGCACTAAAGAATATCTCAAGGAAATAAAACCTTTCTAAAAGATCATTAGTGTTTAATTAGGAATTATTGCTAGTGATGCTCGTAAATAAATCTTCAATAAGAGCAAGCAATTAATTACCGTGATATGTATGTCCTTAAGTAGTAAACCATAAGAGGACCACGTAAGAGCATTCAAAACAAGGGAAAATGATAACCAGAATGGCATGAACTCCACACTTCTAGTACTTATGACCTGCTTCTGCATTGCACAACACAAAGAAAAAACAAAAACAAAAGTAAGCAGAAGATAAAACTAAAAGACAAGCACACGTACGAAGTTTGCTACCAACAAAGTATCTTGTTGAAGATTAGTTGAGCAAAACTCGACAAAATTGATAGAACAATCCTCAGATTTTCCATGGTGAAATATCCTCATTGCATCAAGCAATTGAAAAGTGACAAATCATTGAATTAAACGTTCAAGTTGGATAACTAGATCATGATTTAAGGCCTAGCAAGGAGAATTTAGCATAAAATGAGCCGTTTTTAGCATCCTTACCATTACGCTTAGAGGTGCAATGTATACAATCGCGGACGAGGCAACACAAAGCCAACCTAGGGCTTGAGTCTTTCGAGCTCCTTTGGCCAGATATTCGGTCAGAATGCAAATCGATCCAAAACCAATGAAGTTCAGAAGAATTACAAGCTTCAAAGTGAATATCTGCAAAGGCCAGTTTAAGTTCAAATCAGTTCATTAAAATCATGAGGAGAAAAAAAAAAGCCCTAGAAGAAGGAAAATATTGCTGCATGTTTTTTCCTTTTCTTGATAGATATGCTACGTACTCTGTGCTTCTTTGGTGCATGAACAATGAAGAAGGCAATGTAGATGGTCTCTATGAGACAGCCAATGGAGTTGACGGTAACCAGAAGCACATTTGATTTGACTCTGGCATAATCAACCCAAAGCATGGCACTGAATAACGAAACCACGTAGGGGAATGAATGAAACCCTTCAGTTGATTTTTTCTTGGCAATCCTACGAAACGTTGGCCTGAAAATCATGTCGAAATATTCTTCTTGGTTAGTCATTGATCATGAAAATTACTGAGAGGGCAACAAATGTGTATATCTATACGCGAATATGACTTACACTGGAGCAAGATACACCAAGAAGGAGACCAAGTTGCCTGAAAAACATTGATTGTTAAGAAACAATGAAGAATATGAATACAATCCCTAAAATGTCTGCTCGACATGAACACAAGATACTGAGTAAGCATCACATATACACTGTCCAATGTCCTCCCATTTTTCATTCCATGCATCCTTGTATGATCGGTGTTGCAAAACCAACATAGCCCAGAAAAATTAAAAATTGAGAAAGCTATATTGTTTATTTTATGCGTACGATGCTGTTATATTTAATGTGGTTTAACTTTTTGTTTTCTACCTAATGTCATGCGCATATAAAGTTTTGCCATGTTTCATTCCACTGAAGGATGAAAAGGCACCTAAAATTTGAGAGCGAAGTATAATGCTATCAAATATATCGAAAGAAAAGTATTCTTTTCTATTTTTACCTAGAATACCAAGGGCGAACACCCATGGATTTTGGATGGGGAAGAGGGTCATAGCTTCGAGAAGCTAGAAATCTTTCCCTTTTGGCAATGGGCCTCTAGAGGACACCCCTAACTTTCCCTGATTTCTTGATGCAACCCATTGTCAGTGGGTTGGGCATATATATATAGCGTGGGAATTGAATATTTGCTTCACAGGAAAAAAGTAAAATTCAGGGTAAACGTGTGAAGTAATAGTAGGTTGGACACATTATTGATCATACAACAAATCGGCAACCACTAGCCCTAGAAGGCTGCCACATTATCCATGAAATTATTTTCAATTATCCTCTTTTTCTTGCGTTGAAGTAATGATTTCTGGTAAGGATATGCCTCGTAATTGCCTGACGTCTCTAAAGTTGATTGTAAGTTCGATGGATGATTAGCACTTGCATTTCTAATTAATTAATCTTAAACAATTTGTTGTTAAGGTATGGGGTCCTTAAATTTTGACACAAAGGTTCAGATTAGCTCATCATTATCATATTGTGTTGATTGAGTTTGCGGCCTAACACAAAAGGAAAATTGAATTGTTGAATCCGCAATCACAAATAGAAATGAAAACGACAATCATTAATAGAGATAAAATCTACTTCAAACTTTTCGTTAGTTTTGTATTATTTTTTTTTAATGTAAGTGAGAAGTCTCAAACTCAAGATCTGTCACTTATACTCCTTCTCCTCGACCATCCAACTCGTCTTTCCCCCAACTTTTCGTTAATTAAAAGTCTATAACGAAGCTTTTTAACAGTTGGGGTATGTAATCTTACCATAATTTCCACGGTATGCGACTTAGAAAGCTTACACTACAGTTGGACAAGCGACCACAACTTATGGTATTTTACCTTTACACTTGGGTAATAGATTGCGGTCCATCAAAAATGATAGCTTGAGATGCAAAATGTTCTGCTGGGATAATACTACAAGGAATTCAATGGTAGGATTGATATAACTAACAAATTAACTCATAAATGGTGTGAAAAAATAACTCAATAAACTATAAATACACCCAGTACAATTATCAATAATAATAGGTATAAACCAACAAATACTGTGATCTCTTAACTTAGATATAGTTAAATTTGAATTTAAACTTCTAATTTTTGGGATTTCAACATTTATCACTAGACCAACTCCTCATCAGTTACACTTAATTAATTGAACTGCATGAATTTCATATAATAAGATTTTAAGTATAATATTTTATGGTGAATTACTCCAAAAGTTCTCGAACTTTTTCAACAAGTTATGTTTCATCCTTGAATTATAAATTACTTTATTGTGGTCATTTAAATTGTACATTTATTACACCACAACTACTTACTCAAAATTAGGTAAGCAACCATTTAGCTCTATCGGATTGGAATTAAACAAACACAATTTACTTGTTATGTTACACAAAGATTTCAATATCTCAAATATGTTGCACCACTAACAACTTTACATCAGAATAAAGACCAAACTTACTATTCTGTTTTTAAAAAGGATATCTAAGTGATTGAATTACAATAACGTTATCTCTTAATTCTCAAAAATTATTAGAAAGCTCTTTATGGTATTATGAGCAGATGAAGAATTAGGACCAAAATCTAAGACTAAGACCATTTTACTCTTACGACCAAAAAGACCAACAAATATTGGACAAAATTTAATGACTAACAGATAATTTTAAAAGTTTGAGCACCTGAAAAGTTTTAGAGCAAACTATATTTTATGAGGGGTTTATTGATCCATTGGAATCATAAATGTTTTGACCATCAAACAAAACTCATTCTCCTAGCTTTCAAAAAGAACTCATAATTAAACCCCTAAAGAATCGCAATCTTTTGCACTTCTCCTCTGTTAATCATGTCAATACAAAAATAAAGGAAGAATAACAACAAAACAATTCTGGGCTTCTTCCTTTTTCTTTCTTTCTTTTATTTTTTCCCAGAACCCACCATAACCGCAAAATAAGCCATGCAAAATTCCATGCAAAACACTCGACTGCACCTTTTGACTTGAAAGATTTCCAAAAAGGAAATCTAAAGGCAAAACCAACCCAGAACCGCACGTATTAGAAACCTTAATTCCTAGCGCCAAAATCATTCTGGTGGATGGCGGCTTTCACGCTTGGTCAAACTTCAATATCAGATGATAGAGACTTTCCATGGACCACCAGAATAAAGGGATTGCCATCATTATTTCAGTGCTTCTCATCAATAGATTAATCAAAACGGGTTCGTTATGTAAAAATTCTCCTGTGTTTGTAGTATCCCAAAAAAAAAAAGGGGAGGAACGTGAATGGTCATTGTTGGTTTCCATCGTTTAAGTTGAATTGCACCAATACCCCTGTAAATTTGCTTTGATGGATGTTAAAACTAGGAGGAATATGCGGCGCAGCTCGAGATTGGGGGTGAGTGGAAGGAGGGTTGCTGGGGTTAGGGGTGGTTCTGTTTGGTGGTGCAAAGGATCCCGGCGATGGGCGATGTGGGCTGTTTAGTTTTGAGGCGGCGAAGAAGAACTAAAAGTAGAAAAGATGGTGCTTTGTAAGTGTTTCATGTGTGCATTATTGCATCCTTCAATTTTGTAGAGATTGTGTATGCTTAACAGTTGAGTTTAACATCCACGTTTGTAAGACCTGGATGGATAAATTCTGTACTAAAAATTTACTTAGAACGTGAAAATTTAGTGCTATTGACAGTGAAATCATTTGTTAAAGGTGAAAATTTTATGTTGATGAATAGTTACTTTGATTTGAAAAAGATGCCAAAACTTACAAGGAAAAAATTTAGCGGTCTAATGATTAGATAAATTAAGCACTAATATTGATTGGAAATACATGAAACGTGTAACAACAAATTAGAACGATAAAAACACATTGAAGAATGACAATTTCATTTGATGCTGAGAATCATTGAGTAGTTCTAATAATGTGGACATTAATCTGCAGGGCTGTACATATTGTGACTACTTGGGAAAAGCAATGTTTATCTTGTTTCCGCCTTTCCGGCTGTGCCTAGCATGTTCTCCATTATTGACATCTTCATGAGCTAGCATGGATACTCTTTATCATGTGAAAAATGCAGCAGACAAATCACAACCCGATGATTCCACTAAACAGCCTATGATTTGGATTTGGAGGAGCTGTCGATCTCTGAGTTTAACTTTCGCCATTTGTCAAAAAAGGTTTCACAACCAATTGGTACAATATATTATCATCACTTGTTGCTAACTTGCTATTGCGCTCTATCCTGCACCCTTTTTTTTTTACCCTTACCTGCCAGTTCAGTAGTGGATTCAGACTTCTTAATGTGGGCTCCTGATTGCACCATAAAATACATGACTTCTTAATGTGGTCATCATCAAAATTAATTAATTCCAAGCAATATAATTACCAATTAATAACTACAGATACTATAAGAAATTGGGTTTTCTAAAGTATTCATATGCCACTAATAACTGCATCACGGATTCGAATCGTTAAAAGGGTAAGTGAAAGATCACTGTTAATTCTATATATTTTTTTTAAAAGAAGTATTCATATACCAAGCAACGTACTCAAAAGAATGGAACCGTTCAACTTCATGACTTTAAAAATCTCAAGTGCCTTTCAAGAAAGTTAATCAAAATAGGTATCAGATTAATTAATTACTTTGGAGGATAATTTTTACAATGCAAGTATCTTTTTATCACTAGCATAATGGACCATTTTATAGTAAATACTGCAGCAAAATTGACAGGGAAATGGACTAATGGTGGTAGGTTAACTATTCTTTAACAGGGAATATTGACACTGGCATTACATCAGCCACTATAACAGGAGACTCTACCGTACTTATGTGGCAAGTTTAACGTTAGAATCTGTTTTACAAAATAACAATACTTTTAAGCGCATATATAGATTACGAATCCGAATCCAGCCGTGTAAGAAGGAAGATCCAAATTCTTGACCTTAGGAAAAAGTCTTTAAGAGTTTTTAACCGTCAAACCAACCACAAATGGTTCAGCACCATCGTCCGTACTTGACCAATGATCTTCACCACGTATTTAGCTGATCAAACTGATTCAGACCAATTCGACTAATAACTTCAAGGGGATTTGGATCTCCAAGCCTAGTACTTTTCTCTATTTATTTCCCAATTTAGTTTATCTAAAATGATTAGAACCTAAAAGGAAATTATCCCAACATATTTATTAGTTGATCTTGATAAGTTGATTATCATATTCGAAACTCGAATAATTTGGGAGGATTCTGTCCAATTAATTGATGGTATGTCCTTTGGCCGTTGCTGAATGCCAAATGATGATATCTCACTGAAGATGAGTATTAATGTGACAGTTCTGCTTTCTAAAAGTACTTCAAAAGTTTCTAGGGGAAATGAAGGAAGGATCCTTCATTCACCTTTAAATGAAGACCTTAGAAGGTGGGAAGCTACCAGATGTACGGCTACTTGAGGTGTTATTCAGCAAATGATTTTTAATTAGTCTTTTTTTTTCATGACATTTAATTAGTTACTTGTGATTACGGTCTTGGAAGATATTTGTAGTGGTCAAATTAAGTAATTAAAGTGAAACTTTTTGTTTTTATAATAACATTTATGCCACTTTGAGCGATTATTGTTTCATTTCCCTCAAAGATATTTTGATTTATAAATATCAGTGTGTTGACTAATTAGGACGTGAGAAAGTTAAAATTCGTGCAGCCTATTACTTCAAGCGTGAAATTTGATACCTCATGTTGAACAACTATTTCAGTCCAATATGCTCATGTCTTCCATTCCACGAATATGCTTGTGATCTTGCTGTGGACAACTAAATATTAGACTAGATTCAATGCAATTGACTCATTTACTATGCACTAATTATGTACATCTAGGCTAGGGTTCTTTTACATAGCTTTGAAGTTTTTCTTTTATTTTATCTTTGCATCTTTCTTCACACCTTTTTTAACCCAAATTGTTAAGTACAGAATTCGACTCCTGAACCTGACAGCGATAAAGATTCTAAGAAACCTCCTCCTAATTATTGGGTCGACTTAGACATTTTAATATATATGTTCAATACTTCCGGACGTTTCAATGTTCAAATGATTAATCTATTAATACGTATTACATATACATGACATTTATACTAATTCATCAACATATTTGGGCTCGTCATCGATGGGACAAGTCCCAAACTAGTCTGTGGATCTAGATTTGCATATGTTGTTTCTAGTCGCATAACGTTTCGGACTGATTTCTTCCAGAAGGACTACAAATGACACAAAAAAATTGGTCTCTATCTTATAGTAGAATGTTATATAAGGATTCTCCGAATAATTTGAGAATCCCAAAACCTAAAACAAATGTTGCTCAAAGCTAGAAAAGAAGGCAACTAGTTCTTGGCTTTGACTCCTCTTTGAACCCTTCGTTTATTGTAGCTTTTTCTCAGATGTATTTCTAAATAGGCAATGTAGGATTTTGTGTCGGACATACTTGTATGATCAGGACACCAATTGACTATTAAATCTCATGGTTATGACATAGATGTACTCTGTGGTATGCAACAGGTATCGTAGGATATGTTGACAACTCAATAAATGAATGACAAAATAAAAAATATATGTGAGGAGAAGAATTTCTTGCTTTAATTAAAGTACTTTTACGTGTATTTTAGAGAATAGAGTGAGTGAATAAGGGATTTTGAACCGCCAAACAAAAGAAGGTTTGGACATAAAAAATGCTAGAGGTAATCATACAAAAAATAATGTACCATAAAGAAGGACAAGAAAGTTTCTGTTCCAATTAACTAATCAACTTGTATTATTTGACTCGATGAAAAGTTAATGAAAGCACAATAAAGCAAGAAGAGATCAAATACAAATTCAATAGGAGTATAAAATATTCTTTGTCTCGGAACATTAAAACCTAAGGCTAAAAATCTCCGGCTGAAAAGTTTTAACCTTTTTCGGTTCTCTGTTCCTTTGATCATTCTGTTGGAATATACCCGTTTTTCTAGCACTTATGCATGAAGCTTAGTTCAAATAAAATAAAGAATCAAAACTTAGTTGACTAAAAAAAGGTCCGTCTAATGGGTGCTCTATGAGCATGCATTAAGATATATTTCACGTGTTATATTTTTGAAAATATGAGATTAATTAGAAAAAATAAATAAATATAAGAAAAAGTAGGTAAGATTAAATAAGAAAAATATATAAATATAAGGGAAGATAATAATTGTCAGTATGTGTGTATGTGTATATACATACACACACACACATATATATATAGTAGTTTAGATGAATGCTAGACATGTTAACGAGTGTCCTACGGGTATCCGTTAAAAAAATGCATAAAAAATGTACATTTTTTTTATATGGCTACCCAATTAAGATGATTTTTAGATTCAATAAAAAAAAAAAGATTACTTTCTTGTTTCAATTAGTACACCAAATTAACATGAGATAGTACAATATGAGCATATTTTACGCTTTTGTACCATCAGGTGCTTAATCAAATGCAATAAGACTTAAAAACTAACGTATCGAGCTACAATCCAACCCAACTAAGGAAATAATCTCAATGAAGAGATATTCTAGGATCTTTACCCCCACAGCTAACGTATCAAAAAATGGCTACTTTCATACTCACAGGCCAGCTTGCCACCGGTGTAGTCCAACCATAACAACCATCAAACTCGTGCTACATTCTGATAATAAAACAAATTCCTTTTACAACTCTAGCACATTTTAATAAATTTAGATTCTTCATGCTAAACCTAAAACTAATGAACTTATATTTATACTGGGGGTCTGTTTAACGGGTGATCAAGATGGAGTTAAACATATAATGTAAAATACGATAATAATTATTAGCGTATGAATTCATATAGTAAATCAGTTGTAATCTAAATATACTAACGAGTACCCATCAAGTATTCGTTGAAAAAATCCTATTTATATTTGAATCCACTTCGACTTTTAGAAGAAAAATCAGAATGTAATAGTCCCTACAGCTGGAAGTCTACGAGACATATAGGAATCCATATTGTCCTCGCAATCTGAAATTGATGGTGTCATTGATCACGCTGAACCTCTCGATTACTTCGATTTTGGAGGCTCCAACGTTAGTACGAGCTACTTTTTACATTTGGTGCAAGTCCATTGCAACATTCAACTCCTGAATAATGCTATGTTCTGACAACAAAAGCAAGAATCTTTGAATGACTTGTTCCAAGAAAGTTCTCTGATCACAACTTGGAGAACTATTAAATTAGTTTATACTTTTTGTGAGAGCTAATAAGATCTGAATTCATCTGAGAATCGAATCCCACTGGCGATTTGTAAAAGACAAATGAGAAGGAAATAGTTCCTACTCCAATGTCACACTTTTAGTGGTTCAAAATCTAGTCTTTCATAAACTTCAGTCTGAGCCACATAGGAACCCATTGTTGTTCTCGCAATTTAAAGGTTAATTATGTCATCCATCACACTTCCTCAAGTTCCTTAGTATTTACATTCGCCAAGCTTCAGGGTAGGCATCAACTACTTTAAAGATTAAAAAAATAAGTAGCTCTTAGATTAAGAAACTAAACTATAAGGTTATTTGTTTGTTTCTCTTGTTCTTTTTGTTCATATGATCCTGGAGATTTTAACTAACTGTTGCTTTTAGTTGATGGTGTTGCTTGGAGCTGCTTTTAGTCGATGGTCTTGCTTGAAACTGATTTTTATTGACTGGTGTAGCCAATAGGATAGGTGCAGCTGAAGATGCCCCCTATTTGAGCACTTGAAGTAGTATAATGAGAAACTCAAAGCAACTTTGAGCAATTAGTTTTGTTATAAATTTGCTTCATTAGGAGTTCGCTTCACATAAATGTTACTGCATCTTTTTGGCTGAAAAAAGAAGGTTGTTGAGGCTAACTTCTACCTATTTGGGCAGCTTTGAATTCTTTGCCAGTATGAACTTTTTAGTAGGTGTGGACTAGGAACTTTTACTAGAAATGAAAAATAGAGACCCTTTAAGGTAAGGTTAAATCTAACTGTACAGTTAATTATAATTTTGTTAAACCATACGATGGTAAAAAAAAATTGTTTATATCTCCATCCACTATTTGTTAGAATTTCGAAGTAGATAAAAGTAGAAGAAATAGGTGTAGCTGCATCTCATGCATACTATTCTCTACCTGTTTATACGTGACATCTAACTTATTGGGAGAAGCTCAAATGCTACTCTGGCAAAATTTAAACAGTGACATGTTTTGAAGCTGGTTTGGACAAGTTCAAATACCTTTTGTTACAATTAACTTTTAGAAGCATCTTTTTTACAAGGTTATGCCTACAAGTTAATGTAGACACGGTGTTAAAAGTGGTTTAAGCTATTAAATGGGTAAACTTTTGCCAACAACAACGTACGGTTCTATGGTGTAGTGGTTAGCACTCTGGACTTTGAATCCAGCGACCTGGGTTCGACTCCCGGTAGGACCTATTTTTCCTTTTTGGCAATTTAGTATTCGATTTTTTTTTTTTTTTGGTTTTCTCTGTCCATTTAAAACTCCAAGAATATAAAAGTCTTATTTGATTCAGCACTATTACCTACCAAACTCTACATTCAAACTAGCTGTAAAGTATTCTAAATATATCATGACTCAGCTTCCTTTATTTCCGTTTTGGCAATTTGTTATTCCATTATTTTTTTGGGTTTTATGTGTCCATTTCAAACTCCAAGAATATAAAATTGTAATTTGATTCAACACTATTACCTGCCAAACTCTACATTCAAACTACCTGTAAAGTATTCTAAAATATTTCATGACTCAGCTTCCAAATACAGTGTGAAAATCACACCTAAATTTTGTTACAGATAACCCAAGTTACCACTTTTTCACAGTAATATAGGTAATAAAATGTATCTCAAATCAACAGTTGGTATTGCCTCTAATTAATTATACGAGATTGAAAAGTGTCCATGTCTATTTACAATTCACTCATGATCCATGGTCTCCTCAAGGCTCAAGGTATCTTCGTTTATGGTTAGAACAATAGGTCTCCATTAGCTTATTGTATACGATTTACAGAAAGAACGAGGCCACTAGAGAACTCTTGAATCCATAATTTTCCCCTAAGAATTTTTTTTTTTTTTTTTAGCCAAGGCCCTTTGTGCAACAAAGTCTACTTCACTCTAAATGCAGATATTTTAAGGAATTATAATCTTGGTTCCTCGAATTCTAGATTTGGACAATTCTTTCCGGTAAGATTAACCAAAAACACTGTCTTTTTTTTTTATTTTTAAGACAGCTGAAAAACAGTTTAGACCCTTTGATTTATAATTTGGACACTTTAGGCAAATTGAAAGAAATCGGCAAACAAACAGACAGGTCATAAATTTGAATCAACAAAGGAGATAAGTGAGAAATTACTATTGATCCTCTTTTAAAAAAAAATGCATTATTTTAAGAATAATCAAAATCAAACATTTTTCTTTCTTTCATGGTTTTTTTTTTTTTTGGCTTTTGGGGGGGGGGGGGGGGGTGGTGTCTTAAAAATAGCATTCGATTTGCATTTTGGAGAGCCCATGCAAATAGAAAGATATCAATTCACAAACGTTCCTAAGAGCCAAGTTTTGGAGGGAAATCAGAGTAGTGTCTCTTCAACCACAATTTTCATTCTAATCCTTAATTTTTCTCCCTATTCCTATAGTTTCTTAATGAAAAGCTAAATATCAATTGTGAACTTAGTTGAAATGGCAATCATTGTATTCGAGATTTGTTGCGGCTATAAAAAATACCCATAAACTTGTATTAGTAGGACAAGTAAGATATTGCACATGTGAGCGACACATGGACTGATACTCATGGTGCTATGTGGCGCTTCTTCATCGTATTGTTTATACTCCAAATACTCGTAGACAAACGCCCTGACAGCTAATCTAGCTTTTTTGAAGCATTAGCAACTTCATCATCTGTTGAAGCATCTTTTCAAGGGTGTACGTACACAAAAACTATCACATAAATGTACCCAAGTTTTGTTTCTCCCTATATTTTAGACACTTAATTTTACTTCATTAATAAACTACGTGCTCCTGAAGACAAATCCAATCTATATTTAACTGTGTATCTATAGTTAAAAATGCTTCTTAGTGGATCGGAGTTGGAATTAAATATCCATCTATTTTGTCAATTTTCTTGGTATTGCTTTTGAGAAAGATCTGTTTGAATGGATCGATTTTTTATACGCTTGATTATTATCCTGTCAATTAGAGTACTGAAGAAAAAAGGGAAGATATATACCACGCCAAAACTTAACCAGGGATGGGAATTCAGCACGATGAAACTATGCAATCAACTGGAATTGGATTCATTGATTTTTCTCCCAATCACTTATTTTTTCTGAAAGAGTCAATTTCCTACTCATATTTAAGTAGGTAAGCTAATCAAGCACCAACTGAATATGGACGCAAACATTTCGCCACTCTGAAGCTCAAAATAGTTAATTCGTGATAACAAAGTCATACAAATCAATTTGCCTGGTGCAGGGAAGATGAACATCAGATATTTGCCGGTAAATGGTCTCTAGCTAGTCATCTCAAGAAATTTGCTCCAGATGTTAAAAGCCCATTTCTATTATTATGTTCCAACACTATCCAATAATTCAACCAAACCATGCCAGCTTTAATTTTCGAGAAAAAGGTGAATTCATCCCTTGCTTTAGAGAATGACATAATCCACCATAACGAGATAAGGCTACGTACTAAAACATATCGCTAGATTTCCATCACCACTACTGCTGCCCTTAATCTTTTCCATCTAACGATCGATCCAAGAACCACAATGGCATGTCCCTTTGTATTATTGCTGCCAAGTGGACGCAATGAGGTGGTTCTTTCAATCATTCCGGATTGGTTTCTTGCTGAATCGGAGTTCATTTTGCAATAGAAAATATAGAAATTAAACCCTTCCCGGAAAATATGAGGATGACTTGGACACCTTATAGCCATCGGGATTGGAGGATGACATAATAAAAGAAGCCAGTTGGGACCCCTAATCTTCTACTGTTCATGCAGCAGACCACGAAAACAATGCAAATCAGGATGTATTAGCTTGGGAGGAGTGTGCTTTTTATGGTAATCATCTAAACAGTCCACAAGCACAAAAAGATCTTTTCCTTCTGCACTTTCGCACTGTTCCCCTTTTTTTTTTTTAATTTCTTTGTATTTTTTATCATTTTATTCCTTGTTTTGCACTTTCGCACTAATCAATGTCGTGTTGCCTTACTATATATATGTACATAGCTCAACGAGCCATGCATGTTTGCTCACAGGCTACAACTTTGTGAGAACTAAGGCTGAGAAGAGCAAGAAACTAGTAGTCTTTGCTACAAAAACTCCAATGGCTGTTTCTTCTGATCAATTGTCGTTTGTATTCGGCCTACTTGGTACAAATCACTCATTTACCTTTCTCTCAAATGTTGCATGTATTCTATTAATTCGCATACTGCACATCAAGTTATTCTATTTTAAATTCTCTGGAAATTATTAGCTTCCTGTAGCTCTCACTAAACACTCTTCATAGACTATATTTCTTCTAGTAAATTTCTCATGATCCTGCCCAAACATTCTCCATAGGCATTTCTTCTAGTATTCTTTTTCTCTCATGATCTGTTTTTGCACAATCAAAATATCATTTCCACGCCATGCAATCGTTTTCAGTCACCTTGAATAAATAATATAATTACTTTTCCATGACCTTTTCAAGTATTAAGCGGATAAACTTTTCACGAATTTACTCATGAATTACTAACAACTTTTTTTTCCCTTTTTTCTGCAGGCAACGTCGTCGCATTTTGCGTGTTTTTAGCCCCAGTGTAAGTCCATATTTGGTTGACCATTTGTTAATATTGCTCTAAAATGTTCTAAAAACATTTTGTCGAGCTAATTGGATTCTTCTTTTTTTTCTTTTTTCATTTACAGGCCAACGTTCTACCAAATTTACAAGAAAAAATCAACTGAAGGGTTCCAATCAATTCCATATGTAATTGCACTATTCAGTGCCATGCTGTGGATATACTATGCATTTCTCAAGCCTAAAACCACTTTCCTCATTACCATCAACTCATTTGGCTGCTTCATAGAAACTATCTACATTTGCCTCTTTCTTTTCTACGCAACAAAGAAGGCTAGGGTATGTATCTAAACCCTACATTTAGAGGGTCCACGGCAAAACCAGTCCTTTATTCTCTAACTTTTATATCAAAAGGTTAAGAAAATAAAATATTTAGTGATTCTTATTAGTTTTATTAATATATGCAGGTGGAAACAGTGAAGCTACTTGTGCTGCTAGTGGCTTGTGGATTTGGTCTTATTGTTCTCCTAACTCACTTCCTAGCCAAAGACTCCGCCCGTGTCCGTATTGTTGGGTGGATTTGTCTAGTTTTCGCGCTATTGGTGTTCGTTGCCCCCTTATGCATAGTGGTAAGTTCACAAAATAGGGCGGAAAAAAAGAAAGAGTTCCTTCTTTTTCATTAAATCTTCTATTCGTCTTCTTCCTTTTTCCATCTTCAATGACCCTCAGATTACTAATTTTCATTTTGTCATTTTGTGCAGAGACAAGTTATACGAACCAAAAGTGCCGAATACATGCCCTTGCCTTTATCAGCTTTCCTCACACTAAATGCAGTTGCATGGTTCTTCTATGGCCTTTTACTCAAAGACTTCAACATTGCTGTAAGCTCTTTAGCAATTTCTAAAGTTTATACTAGTTATTTGGACACACCTATGAAGAAAATCTTATACTGACATTACATTAATAAGATCAATCTTTTTTAAATATTTTTGCGGGCTAATATTTCTCTCTTCTTTCGTCACAGATTCCCAATGTTCTGGGATTCGTTTTTGGCGTTCTCCAAATGGTGCTGTATAAGATTTACAGCAAGTCAGAGAAAGACAATGACCTTGAGAAACAAGGCAAGGTTTCTCAGTTGGCAGACCAAATTATCATCGTGGAGGAAAATCAGCTTTCGGACATAACTGAACAAATCATTGACATTGCAAAACTTGGACAATTGGAGAAAATTCCTGTGGTTCTACGAGCAAATAATTGCGGACTTGAAGCTGATAAAGATCTCAATGTTCAAATGGAGCCTATTAAAGTTTAATTATTGCCTGAAGGAATGTTGAATTTTCCAGTTTATTGCACAGCGAAGGGAAAAGGATGTGAAGTTTCATGTCCTTGACTCTTACATTAATATGTTTCGTTTTGTACGTGGTGTAACATTAGCTTGTTGTTAGTCAATTTATTAAAATCAATCAAAAGTCGAGGGACTTTCCATCAATTCATCTATCTAGTTTTCATTTTACTAAAAGTTGATCATTGATTTATATATTACGCACCTATCTAATGGAGTATTATATTTTTGGGATAATTTCAAAAACCTCCCTAAGGTTTGTAATGGTTGCATCCACCTCCCTTAAAGTTTGAAAAATTATAGAAACCTCCCCTAAAAAATATGTTTTGATAACAAATGGTGATGTAAGTACAAAAAGTCTAATGAACATCCTATATTGTCCCTATGGCTTTGTGAAACAAATTAAATGACAAAAGAAATCAGATATCAACATTACTTGCTAAGTAAAAAATTCAAGGCATCATTTTATAATGTTTGGACTTCCCTTTTTTTTTTCCTTGCTAAGTAAGTTGTGAAGAAACTGTTTCACAAATGCATTGCTACTAGTAGTAAGCAAGAAGTCCATTTAAACAACCTAGGAATTTAATCTAATATATTAAATGAGATGACGTTAAAACTATTCAATAAAGAAATATTTACAAAATGCAGATTTCTTTTTCCTTCACACCCACTTTTCATTTAAGATTTGTAAAGTTATCAAAATTATTAGTCCTTTCATAACACCAAAGAAGGTAAGTGTAATTTTTTAAATCTCAAGGGAAGTGGCTGCAATTATCAAAAACTCCAGGAGAAGTTTATGAAATTATCCCTATATTTTTATTTGCCTTAACTTCGTACAGTTCGGGGAAATGATAAGGGTGAAAAGTACTTGCACATACCTGGGCACGAACGACAGTGTGATGTAAGCTAATCTTATGAGCAAAAGTTGAGTGGATTTGATAGATTTCTGCCTTTCTGGGACTCAAATATTTCTTTCTTTTTTTTTGTTTTGAATTTTGGAGAAATTATAGTTAAATAGTTGAATGGCTGGCTTTTCCAAAAAGGAGACTCAAACCAATAATAGCTTAACGAGTCATATACACAGTTAGATGCATTTTCCCTAACACATACACATATCACTAAATCTATTTCACAAATAATTGGTTAAGTATCTTCCTCTTTGTTCCTTTTTTAGTCTAATATCAACAATCTACACTATTCATACACTACAGGGGAGAGGTGGGTTTGAACCCTCGTATTAGTACACTAGAGAAAGCTCTAAGAAGCTTTATTTGCACGTTGCACCAAAATCCAATAGTTAAGTCCTTGGGCGCAGGTTCAACTTCCGTCTATAGCCAAAAAAATTTAAAACTAGTGCAAAAATACTTTTTTGATCTAATAAAGTCTATATACCTGATAGTCCCTAAAAACTAATTTTTTTAGGCTTTCTTTCCCCTATAATCTACGATAGAATAACTTATACCATTATTATCGTTTTCGGAAAAAAAAAAAGTCTCTTACTTTATTAGGTTGGAAGAGGTGCCAAAAAAGAATGGACGGTGATCCGCATAGCTTTTAAAGTCAGAAAAATAAACTGAAATAGGATGCCAAGTGGGAGATTCTTTGTTTGACGTTTTAAATCCTCTCCTTTCCCATTCTCCTTTATCAAACTTGGAGTTTCGCCTTCAACTTTTAGGGGGAAAAAAAAAGAAGAATGGCAGACCAATTTCATTAGTAAGGTTTTTATGATAATTTATCTTAGCAATTTTTTTGGGTTGGTATTTATCTTAGCAATTTGCTACAAATTAGATACATTTTGCAGGTTACTGAACTAAGCTGAAATTGAAGCATTATTGTATTCTGAACTACCTCTATCTTTTCTTTTCTTTTTTTTCCTGATCTTATATTTGAAAGAAGACTATGCAACATCACTTTCCTTCTTCTAGCAAGTGCAGATCTACCAACGAAGAGAAAATAAAACTTCCTAGGATGCATGATTTCTAAAAGCAACTACGTCTGTCAGAATTTTCAATTTGCTAGAATTGCTTATAGAATTTGTCAAGAATTGATACGTTATCTTTTTATTCCCATATAAGAAACTTCATTAAGTGGCTTGATTCGACAACTATAGACCCTTTTGATTTCAATGCTTAAAACTATCATATGCCGCCTCAATTCAATCAATCCTTATTATTACAAATTTTTTATGAGTTAAACAACCTTTTGGGAATCCATCTTTTGAAGCATGACGATGCTCACATCATATAATGTGGCTATACCTGTCACGCAATTAGACATTCACGTATGATTAACTAATTTTCGGTAAGCTTTAGACTTGTAGTACAACCATATCCTTCAACCCATTAGTCAGGCAAGAATCTTTTCAAAATGCAAGTGACATGAGCACACTGTTCCTACCACAATGCACAAATTATCTGTCCATCTACTTAGCTTTTTTTAAGGATACATGTATCTGTAAAACAGGTAATCAAATATAACAGTAGTTAAAAGCCATCATCCCTGGGATAACGTTTGGCATGTCATTTAAAAATAGACGACAAGTGGGTTCATCTTAATCTCTAATTGTCCTAGGATTTGGTGTCTTAATCTTTACTAATCAATTCATAATATTGTCAAAACGCAAGCTGATAAAAAGTTCTTGTGCTCATCACGTCTACATGATTTTGCTTTCTTGGGTTAAATCAATCCATTCCAGCACTCTTTTCTTTTTTGGATGGGTTCAGTTTCAATCACTATCACATGTGTCAAGACATGCTCTTGAGATCATCGGTCTATTATAGTAGTTCTTGCAGATTGCCTTTTTTTTGTAAGAAAAATTTTGAGTAGGTTCAATTTCGATTATCACTGCAAATTAGGACATGCTCTCCGGATCGATTACACAAATTTTTACAAATTATTTACCGACACAGTCGTCATACTAATAGTGGGATTCAAATACACAATTTTTTTGTGAAAAAGTGATCCGTCCTTACCCTTGTGTTCCTGTATGTGCTTTACAAATATAGAGCTCCTTATCAGAATGCAGTACAAGAATATGAAAGGCCAGAGGGGAGGAAAAGGGAAAGATAAAAGAAGAAAAGAAAAGGAGAGGAGATATTGTGCATATGTTTCACACTGTAATTCTAGTTCATCATAGCCACAAAAAACAGTTTGTCAACATTAAGTTGTCCTCAAAATGGGGTCTAAAGCAAGGAGCCAGAATTGAAATTGACATGATTTGCAGCCACTAGTCTTTTGTTTAAATTGGGAAACTTTAGCATAAAAGTTAACCAATTTGTTGGTGATGTTGTGGGAACTGTAGCATAAAAGGTAACCAATTTGTTGGTGATGATGTAAGTAAAAAATTATATGTCTCCCCGCTCTGGTAAATCAATTTGTTAGTGTCAGAGGGGATGCAATTTGGTTTCTACTGTAACTTGCAGTGTGCTCTTCGAAGGACCACTTGTCATAAAATGAAGGCATAGAGAAGGTGTTTCAGGGTAAAAAATATGGGGTTCTTTTAACGAGTGCCTTTACGGTACTCGTTAATACACCTAATATTTATTTAATATATCATATATATGTACATACTAATAATTATTATTTTCTCTCACATTTATATGCGTTCCCTATTTAATATTGCCTACCCTCCCTTGTATTTATTTACTTTTCCTAATTAATATTAAATTTTCAAAAAAAATAACACCTAAAATATATATTAACGAATAAGGCACCCATTAGACAAATCAAAAAATATAACTCTAAAGTGGAGAGGAAATCTTGAAAATAAGGGATACACAATAGACTGCCATCCTAATTAGAATTCTTAGAATAGTTTACACTAAAAAATTTTGCGGTTTAACATCGGCAGAGAGAATAGTTCTAAATTTGTCTTCAAGAAATTTAGATTATTTTTGGAGAAGAGCACAAAAGTTGCAGGGACATTCAATATAAAGCCTAACCCCTGGTTGATGCCATTTATTTCTACACCAATTTTTGGACAAAATGACAAACTAGCTCTTCTCCAAGTCCAATTACGATTTGGATGTAAATAGATACTTTTGTCATCTTAATCAAAATGGTCGTGGGAATAAATGGGTTGTGGCAATACTATTTGTCTTTCTTTTCAAATCAACTCGTTTTTAATCAGCCAACAATAAATTTTAAAAAGAAACAAAAATGAATCGGGTTGTCGAGGTTTTGCGTTTAGTCAGTTAAAGCGATCGGAAAAATGCGCAATGTGGGCCAATGATTGGTTCGGTCTTCTGCCTGGGTCTTTGGGGTTAGACCCTATTGCTAAAGGAGCCCATATATTGTTTTCTCAGACTTCTTGGGCTGAGACAGAACATTGGACGGGTCTACTTTGACGCGTCCAAATACCTTCACTTTGCAAAAGATATGAAGTGTTTTCTTCTTTTTTTTTTTTGATGCGCAATTATTGTAGATAGAATACTTGGAGTTTTCCTTTCAGCATTTGGCTAAATTTTATTTATTTATTTTTTGTTGAAACAAAGATCATATCTTTACACATTACAAAGATATACATAAATTATAGCATTATTATCACTTTACCTCCTTAAAGTTTGGTAGCACTATCAATTTTTCTCTTAACGTTATCTTTTAATTACTTTACCCCCCAAAACTAATGGTCAAACTTAATGGAGTTTGTTAATTAAAGTGAAAAGACAAGTTTAGTTCTTAAAATTATTATCACTTTATCCCCATAAACTATAGTCTCATTATCAATTTACCCCATAGAGTTATTTTTTAGGCAATTTATCCCACCATTAAACCAACTTAGCAAGTTAAAAAATTTTAGAAGAAAGTACCCTCCTCTTTGTATAATAAAAAATTTAAAGTGGCTCTTTTCTTTTTAGTATCAAAAAAAAAGTCAAAGTATTAATTCTTTTTTCTTGCCAATCTTATTAATATTGAAAAAAAATAGAAAAATGGGGAAGGGGAAGGGGAAGGGGAGGGGGAGAGGGAGAGCCCAATTCATTTTTTTTAAAAATACAAATAAAAAAGAATTAAATACTTTTATTATTTTAAAATTATTTCACTTTTCTGTTTACTATCAAATTTCAATTCTAATTCCAACAATTTTAAAATAATATGATAATGTTAGACCCTTCTTTATTTTCTTTCCTTGCAAAATCTAATTTTATGTCTCCTTCTTTCTTATCTATTTTTCTTTCACTAATATTAATAAGTGTGAAAAAAATTGAGAAAATCCGTTTATTTTTATGTTTTTGGATCTCTTAAAGTGAAAAACAAGGAAGAATAACCATTCCAATTTTTTTATTTTTAATTATATATAAAAAGGGTAAATATATTTAAAAAATTTTACCATACTAGTTAGATTAACGATGAGATAAAATGCATAGAAAATAATATTAGAAATTAAAGCGATTGTATCACTATAATTTAAAGGGATAAAATAATAATAACAATGTAGTAATGCTATAGAGTAAAAGGGTATTTTTGTCCAAAATTTCTTAACATGTTGAGTTGAATTACTTATGGAGGTAAAGTGACTAAAAGATAACGTTAGGAAGTAAACTGATAGTAATGATATAGTTTAAAGGGGATAAAGTGATAATAACCCTAAATTATATGTAAAATCACATATGTGATAATGTGCTTGTCCTAGCACGTGTTATTTCTTATTTTTCATCAACATTTGCAACATTAAGAATAGCAATTCTGGGTCCCAAGCCAGGTACCAAAATTTGAAACTATTATTAGTGTTATTTAGAAACTTAAGACTGTAAATTAAGTAACAAGGCAAGCTTCAAATTTTGGATAATATGGCCTTTTTGAATTATCATTTTTTTTCCAAAAATATTTATCTTTTTCATGAACATATTTTCAATCACCTTTTCTTTTACGTATATCAAATTGTTACAATACTATTTTTATAAGAACTCCAAAAAATAGCAATCCAAACAAGTTCTAAGTAGAGGCAGATCTACAATGAAAGCATTAAGGCGCATGCCATCCATGTAATTCCACTAATATCCATGTTGTTAGAAAATTGGCTTAATTTTTTTTAGGACAGGTTTCTTATTTTGCGTGGAAGTAACTAATTTTCGAATTGGTTTTAATTACTTGAAGTAGTAGTCAAAGAATTTTCTATTTTGTTTAGGATTAAAAGTTATTTTCTATTCTATACATGTCTAAAATTTAGAATTAGTTTCCTGTTGTTATTTGATTTTTTTGGCCAAATAATGTTCTCTATAAATAGGTGATTTGGCATATTACAAAGGAATATATAAGGACACATAAGGACGTCATGTAGCCTTATACATGGGTATGAGAGAGAGTTCTTGAGAGATGAGAGATGGTATATAAGGGTTGGATTTGGATTCAAATTGTATTCTTATATAGGGTTTTCCTCTCATAATAAAGAATAGGTTTCTCTCCGTGGACGTAGGTTCAATGGTGGAGTCCAACCACTTTAAATATTGTGTATCGTCTATCTTTTATGATTGTGGCTTATTTATCATTAAATTGTTGTGTACTTCATATCTCAATAATTGTTTGTTTCGCGTTTGAATCCTAACAAGTGGCATCAGAGCTTGATTGTGAAATTGGGCTGCTCACAAGCACTTTGATCTCAACAAACTGAATGGTTAGATCAAGAGTTTGATTGTTCAAGATTGGATCCTGGTTAGCTATTGAGATCAAGTGGATTGGTAGCTGTTACAAATTAACCAATTTAATGGATATCCTTGTTTCAATGGCTTGGCAAAAAGCATTGATGGTGCAGGATGAAAAGTTGAAAAGTATGGAGATACTTGACGGTGAATCTAGACAGGTGATTCAAGAGTCAAGAAAAAGGTGGAGTCCAATGTTGATTTTGGACGTGAATTAGTGGAGATTTTCTCACACCTCCAATGGTTGATATTTCATTCCAGTGGCTTTTAGATTTCGGTTATGTTTTTTGGGTGGTGTGGCACGTGTCTCAAAGAAATAAAGAGATCTAATTTTCATACGTCAGAAGATTCTAACAGTTACGAGTTTTTTTGTTTTAGGTGGAGTTTTGGAAACCACACATGGCAAGACAATCCAGAGGATGGAAAGAAATATGGTAATTTTACCATTTGGTTGCCTCAATGTTTAGGGTTAGAGCTCACAGAAGGTAATCCTGAATTGCAAGTGGTGATGAGAAGAAATTCTGCAAAGAAATATGGTAAATTGAGGCACCTTCTCACGAGTCAATTGGAGGTTGGACTCGGGGTAATTACACATGTTCATTTGCCGATTGAATCAATTTGGTGTCAAGATTCTATTGATTCGAATGTGTAGTTCAGTACCATATTATTTGATAGTTGAAGGCAAATGGTTGCTAAAAGAAATTTTTGCCAAGGTGGAGATTTGTTAGGAAATTAGCTTAATTTCTTTTAGGTAGATTTTTTGTTTTGTGTGGAAGTAACTAATTTTCTAATTGGTTTTAGTTACTTGAAATAGTAACCAAGGAATTTTTTATTTTGTTTAAGATTAGAAATTATTTCTTATTCTATACAAGTTTAAAAATTAGAATTGGTTTCTTATTGTCATTTGATTTTTTGGTCAAGTAATGTACTCTATAAATAGGTGGATTGGGATACTACAAAGGGACATATAAGGACATACAAGGACATCATGTAGTCTTATATATGGAGTGTCAGAGAGGGTCCTTGGAAGATAAGAGATGGTATACAAGGATTGGATTTGGGTTCAAATTGTATTCTTGTATAGGGTTTTCCTCTCATAATAAAGAACGGGTTTCTCTCCGTGGACGTAGGCTCAATGGTGGAGTCGAACCACGTTAAATATTGTGTGTCGTCTATCTTTTATGCTTGTGGTTTGTTTATCATTAAATTGTTGTGTACTTGATATTTCAATAGTTGTTTGTTTCGCGCTTGGATCTTAACACATATGATTTGTCTAAATTTTCAAATTAATTAGCCTCCCTGAATTTTTTTTTAGCATCCATGAAGTTGCCTATGAGTAAATGCAAAAATCGTTAATTTTTTAATTTAGTGAAAATGGATGCTATTAAATTCAAAACCAAAGGCCTTCTACATTAGCATTTCTATATCAATTTTTTTTTATGTTATATGATTAAAGATATAGTGCAATTCTTTCTATTGTCCATTTAACACCATGCATCATAAGTAAAGCTAATAGAACTTAAACCTATGAAGTAAAAAGCAATATAGTGCTCGTGTATGCTATATATGTGTGTGTATGTGTTTGTGTGTGTGTACATGTATAAACTCGGAATGCATACTCTAATAACGGAACCTAAGATTTTCAAATGCATTACTAGTACCTTCGTTTATAGATAAAAACTGATTGCATTCTGGGATGTATTTCCTGCTATTAATTTTCAGTGCAGATCATGCAAATTAATAACAAATTAGCAAGTAACATGCTGTTTGACTAATATCACTTGTGCAAATACGTAATCGTACGGTATTTTAGATTAACCATCATAAAATGGAATGCAAACCTGAGCCACGTATATGTATCAGTAATTCACTATCTCTATCTCAATCCTAATCGTTCTTTTATTCCTAAACTTAGTTAGAAAAAGAAAATGTGTTCAGTTCTTGCTTGAGCTCTAGTTAGTTTTTTTTTTTTTTGCGGCTGTAGGAGATTAACAAAAGCCACCCAGCAATTAATCTAAAAGAGGCCATACGTAACACAAAATGGACCATACGAGATCTTGGATCACTTTGGTTTATGGATGATGTTGGTCAACTTACACTAAGCTGGAGGATTTTTCCATAAATTGGGTAGGACTTACCGAATTACACCTTGATGACGAAGCCCTTGTCACTCGTTTTATTCCTCTCTTTTCGTAACTAATCAACAAAAAGAGATGAGTGTAATTTCAACTTGCAAACCAGTGTTTTCTCAAGCCAAACTAATGGATATCATTCCCCCAAGATATGTATCACTCTTTCTTGTATAGCAAAATATTAGATAAAATAACTATTAACGTCGTGGAGATCTATCACTTCTCTTTTCGTAGTAAAAGACTACGACTTTTTTTTTTCTTTATATGGACGTTATTAACTAGAGTGTAATAAGTACCAAAACCCAATTCAACTAGAAGGGATATTAGTTAAGTAATATTCATATTTTGATTCTCAAGATCTCATTCTCCTTTGTAATTAAGGTTTAGAGCCCCGTATTATATATATATAACGAAGATTTTGTATTAGATAAGGAAAATTGAAGCATCACCAACGATCATACATATTACAGCTATTTCTTTAATTGTCAATCCAGCTATTAGATCAAAGTTTTGTAAATATTGACCACTCTCAAGAAGGAAATAATTGACAGACTGGGTTGGGCTGGTTTCAACTTGTCGCAGTGAAATCCAACCTAATGTTGATCTAGCTCGTTAATCAGTAGTATCAACTTTACCCTTTTTCGCGTACTAAATTCTGTCTCGTGCAGAAGCATAATACCTTTCTAACACCAAGAAGGCAAAAGGATTAAGTAGCAAACTCTAGCCTCTTAATCGCCACGTTTATTGCTTAGAGATGAATATTGACAACTAGAGACAAAATGGCCCCCATGCATAAGAGTATTATTGGTGATGACAAGGGCACACCATTCTAAATTTGTTTTCGGTGAATAGAAGCACAACTTGGGCTTCAACAAGAAAGCATCAAACTCTTCCGGAAACTGTGAGTATGAGTTGTAACCCTTAAGTCCAATTGGCTGGTGGGTGACACATCATAAAGAGTGAAAATGGGACCCTCTTGTTATCGAGTATTGTACCTGCAGCAAATAGAACTACATGGATAGGGATAAAGGGTTTTTTGTGCAAGGCAGAAACCATCCAAATATGGTTAAATGGAGCATTAGAGAGTGAAAGCATATTGGATCGTGATTACTGTAGTACTCGTGAACAACTGTAAAGATTGACAAAAAAAGGTAAATTTTTCATGTATTGCCTTGTACTGTTACATTGACTCCCCTCAGTGCTTTCCTTCCTCGAAACTAGGCACAGCTGAATGTTCCATCTCCTCTATATAAACCCTGTGCGCCATACTGCATTTTCTGTCCAACGGTGTAAAACAACCCTCATAAGTTCAGTAATTCCAGTCCAGTAGTTTATCTTGTTTATAAGAGAAAATCTCAAAAGTTTTTCTTTCTTTGCTGGAGAGATGGCTCAATTGGCTTTCATCTTTGGCCTCCTAGGTATGACTAATTACATATGCAAAATGAGTCAAACCTAGTATTACATTTAAGCAGGTGGCTGATAACGCACCCAAGAAAACAATTTGTCGTGAAGAGAGAAAAGTGAACAAACAAGATGTAGTTAAATTGTTACGATTCATACAACATCGAGGGAAACAGTTTATCACGTTGCATGTCATGAGAAATGAGTTATTTTGCTTTCATCTTGGTTTACTTTTTTCATTTTGTATATTTTCTTGCATTAAGAATGAAGTTTTCTTGGGATTTTGTTTAAACATCTAATACTTCGTGCTCATGTTTCGTTGTTTTGCAGGTAATATTGTTTCATTCATGGTCTACCTTGCACCGCTGTGAGTCAATCGTTTGCTTCCTTTTCCTTGTGGCAGCTAATAACGTGCTTAGCTGCATGATTTTGTTTTGAGCATAACTGTAAGAATGTTCTCTTAATTTTATTTTTTAACTGCAGGCCAACATTCTACTGCATTTACAAGAAGAAATCGACTGAAGGGTTTCAATCCGTTCCTTATGTGGTTAGCTTATTCAGTGCAATGCTGTGGATATACTATGCATTCCTCAAACCAGACACAACTCTCCTCATTACCATAAACTCTGTTGGCTGTTTCTTTCAAACTGTGTACCTTTGCTACTACCTCTTTTATGCACCAAGACGAGCTAGGGTACTAAGCAAATTATATTATCTACTAATCATAATCTCGAGCGTTATTAGTAATCCTTGGTCGACTAATTACTTTGTGCTAAATTGCAGATTCAAACCGCAAAACTACTTGCTTTGCTAGTTGTCATGGGATTTGGCTCTATAATTCTCCTAACTCGGTTACTTTCAACTGGCAAAACCCGTGCAAGAATTGTTGGATGGATTGGTCTAGTGTTCTCATTTTGTGTTTTTGTGGCACCTTTGGCCATAGTGGTAAGTATTTGCAAACATAATTTTCACTAATATACATGCAATTTTTTGCCTTCATTAATTTTATATTGATTATAGTTTTGATACAAATAGTTTTTCCTTAAACTTTTTAATCCACAGAGACAAGTCATACTAACCAAGAGCGTTGAATACATGCCATTTCTTCCATCGTTTTTCCTCACATTAAGTGCCATTATGTGGTTCTTCTACGGCTTTCTGCGCAAAGATTATAACATTGCTGTAAGTACAATCCTCCATATTTTACACTGGTGCTTTTAATTGTACATTTCAAATACTAATACTATTTCTATTTTGGATCGTCTATAGATTCCCAATGTACTAGGTTTCTTCTTTGGGATCCTTCAAATGGTACTGTATTTGATTTACAAGAATGCCAAGAAAGCAGTTGAGCAAAAGCTTCCTGAAATTCAAAATCAGGTTATAGTTCTAGAGGAACACAAACTTCCTGAATTGCAAGAGCAAGTTATTGAGGTTGTAAAGTTGAGTGCACTTGTACGTCCAGAAATAGTTTCAGTGATTTCTGCTCAACTCAATAATGAAAACGGAATGGTTAAGAAGATCACAGAACCTTCAAGCTGAAGTTTCCATAGTGCTTAAAAACCAAGCACGTACTCAAATCAAGAATCTCTTATTCTAATTGTGTTTCTTCTAAAATTAGTTTGCTATTGAGTGTCTATCCTCAAATTGGTCATGTAACATCCCAATATTGTGCAATGAATGTTCTCTAATTAACTATATATGGCAAGTATCTCTTTCAGTTAATGTTGTTTTTCCTTCCTAGAGAATTATGTATGTTGTCATGGGCCTCTTGCCCATGCAAGAAGAAAAGGCAAAAGCAATTGCAGATGCCTTCTGTTTCCGCCAAATATTGATGACTTCTGCAAAGGTGAAGCCAAAGATTATGTTAGATATATTATCTTGCACAAGATAAACTTTTCCAACTCTTTTTGGGTTTGATGTAAAATAGCAATTGCTGTTATCGAAAACCCAAAGTAACAAAGCAAAGTTAAGCGTGGCTTAGTCTTGTCTTGAAGTGCCTTTTGAAAATGTTGAAAAGTAATTATAGGTAAAGTTCAACTGGAAGTCAAGTGCTCCTAACTTTTTCTAAACATCATTATGTAAGAGCTAAGTTCTTTTATAATTTTCTTTTATTAATCCTGACATCACAGGTAACCAATACATTCCAATTTGACTTTTGCAAATTAAAACAAGAAAATAAAAAAAAATATATAATTACCAATATATTCTAATTTGATTTTTGCAAAGTGAAATGCTAAAAATAATTCGGTTTATCCAAGTTCTCCTCAGTGCATCATCATCTTTGATAACACCTTCGAAGTGTAAAAAAGTAAATTAAAAAAAAATTATAGATGAGAAATTTAAATGGAGAGATGAAAGAAAGAGTATGAAGAATTTCAAAAACTACTTGGAAACCCCAATCTTTTGTGACTTTGTTCACCTAAAAAGTAATTTTTTTTTGGTGTTCAACAGATTCCTTCTCCTTTGCATATAAGGAGCACCATCCATCAGTAGGAGTGCCCCATTTGAGAAGCCGATCCTTCTGCAGGAATGCACCTCAAAAGTAACTTGCCCCTTTCGCCATTCCCATGTAAGGCTTGGAGCCTTCCTGGTATAAAAGAAACAAAATAAATTTATTTCTCATTTCCTAGAATTCCTATCCAAAAAAATTAAAGAAAATGGGGGAAAAGAAGAAGAGGAATGGATTTGGAGTGTCTTGGGATAAGAACTCCTGATATCTCATAGCCGCATATATACCGGCCTGTTCTCAACATATTCTCTTAAAAGCTGATATTTTAAAATAGCCAAAGTCAGAACCTTAAAAGCAAGTACTTTCTAACTTCTAATTTTGCCTTTCTAAGAAATTAATCAGCTTTCAAAAAATAGCTGATAACATTACATAATTGATTTTCTAGAATTAGATGCTAAATGTAGGTTCAATAAATTATTTGAGAATAGGAATAATTGCTACTCAGAGACAATCAACTGGCTGTTTTGATTGGGGTTGAATTGGCAAAATTTGGTGATGGATTCAGTTGGTCATTTCAAACCATGATAGAGGTCCCAGAAACCCGTCCTAGCAATTGGGAAGATAAATTTTATTAATGGATTTGTCTAACGATTCCGTACGCTCATATTCATTAAAATACAGTTCATGTATTAATATTTTAAAGGGTTATTATCACTTTATCCCCTTAACGCTCAGTATCACTATCAATTTCCTCCTTTACGTTACCTTTTAATCACTTTACTCCCAAAACTAATGGTGAAACTTAACTGAATTTGTTAATTAAAGTGAAAAGATATATTTAGCCCTTAAAATTATTATCACTTTATCGTATAAACTATAGTCTCATTATTACCCTCCTCTTTGAATAATCAAAACAATAAAAAATTTAGAGTGGCACTTCTCCTTTTTAGTATTAAAAAAAAAAGCCAAAGTATTAATCTCTTTCTTTTTGGCAATCTTATTAATATTGAAAAAAATAGAAAGATGGGGAGGGGATAGGGGAGGGGGAGAGAGAGAGAGGTCAATTCATTTTTAAAAAAAATACAAATAAAAAAGAATTAAATATTTTTATTATTTTAAAATTATTTCACTTTTCTGTTTATTACCAAATTCCAATCCTAATCCCCAACAACCTTAAAGTAATACGATAATATTAGATTTTTCTTTGCAAAATATAATTTTCTATTTCCTTCTTTCCTATCTTTTTTTCTTTTCCTAGTATTAATAAGTGTGAAAAATAAATTTAAGATAACCCATTTATTTTTATGTTTTTGGATCTCTTAAAGTGAAAAATAAAGGAAGAATAACCATTCCAACTTTTTTATTTTTAATTATATATAAAAAAGGATAAATATATTTTTAAAAATTTTTACCATACTAGTCAGATTAACAACGAGGTAAAATATGTAGAAAATAATATTAGGAATTAAAGCGATTATATCACTATAATTTAAAGGGATAAAGTGATAATAACAATGTAATAATGCTATAGAGTAAAAGGGTATTTTTGTCCAAAATTTCTTAATATGTTGAGTTGAATTACTTATGGGATTGAAGTGAATAAAAAATAACATTAGGAGTAAACTGATAGTAATGATATAGTTTAAGGGAGTAAAGTCAAAATAACCCTATTTTAAAAATGAAAAGTTAAATAGAGGAAGCTTATAATGTAAGGTAATATGACAATTATTAATGTGTGCATTCATGTGATAGATTAAGGGTAATTTAGTTGTTTAAACAAATGCCCATTGAACACTATTAGAAAATCGCTTCATTCATTTATCTTCCTTTCATTTCAAATTTTTGTCTAGAACACATATTAGCAAGTGATGTCATTTGCTGATAGTGATTGAATTATTTGGCCTTTCTTTTATTTGATTTGTAGGGTAAAATAGCCGAGTCATTGGTGTAGAAAGACAGAGAATTTTGAAGGAAACAGATTTTTATAATCAAACTGAGAAACTTACACAGCATGTAAAACACTATTTTGAGCATATATTTCGCGTCTCATACTTCATTTTCCCTAATTATGAGCAATGCTGTGCATCACTGAATTTTTGTGTAACTGACTATATGTCGATGTCCACGTAATTAGCAATGCCCCCTCAGATGAAAAGTGCAATTACATAGCAATTTGTGTCTCGTACTTTGGTTACTATATTGTTTAGTATGACCCATTAAGTAAATTTTGACATTCAACTTAGAAAATACTACTATTACTATTGACTTGTATGTCACTAAATTATTTTGTTTTTGACTGTTAACTCCGGGTTTGACATCCTAACTTATTTATCACTGACCTAGTATGCATACACCTTTATGCAAACTTATTCAGTGCGTAGATCCAGTTCTACTAAACTTTTCTGGTTTACACTAATATTCTATACTTGTTTTTGGATATCAAATAGGCCTTCCCAAAGGGTAATTTTAATGTGCTCTTTTTCAATCAGTTTCGCTATAGCAACCGCTACTCTAACTAAGGGATAAGATGTTTGATATCCACAAGGATAGTCTACATGGTTCACAATTATTCTCCTTACTACAGGATGTTTACCTAGTCAATGCTTAGGTCAAATTCTACTTACACTTTTTTGGTTCACCCAATATTCTCTACTTATTAGATTGTTGTTGATGTCAAACAGATCTCTCCAAAAGGTAATTTTAATATGGTGATTAAACATGACCATGGTTCCAAAACCACAATTTCTGATTTAAAAATCGACGGTTCTAATACTTCTAAAAGGTAGAATAGGAACTAACCCTTATAGGGACAGTTATGGTTACAGTTCTTGAGTCCTGTTCCGGTCTAGTTTTGGTTCCGATTTTATTCCGATTATGGTTTTGGTTTCTTTTTGTTATAGTTCGAGTTCTTTTAATTATGTTTAAACACTTGTTCTTATAAAATTGATTCTAAAAAAAATATGACAATGAATATAGAAAATATAAGAATTGTATTGTATTATTATGTGTAAGAAAAAAAAATGATGCAAGTTTTATTAAAAAAATATTTTGTTATTGATTAGATTGGATTGGTCTTGAATTTAGATTAGATATGGGGTCTAGACTTACTAAACCGTCTATTCTAGTTCAGTTCAAATTTTTGGTGAACCTGAATCTGAACCTTTAGTCGCGATTATGGTTCCGATTTTGGTTTCCAATATTTGATTCCAATTCCGGTCTAACAAACCACCGGCCCCAGTTCCAGTTCAAGGTTGAACCTGGCCACCCCTAGCGGTGAATTATCCTCTCTTTCGATCAATTTTGCTATAGCACCCGCTTCTCTAACTAATGGATATATAAGACGTTAGTTCTATTGTATAAGAGTTATTGAAAAATAAAAGAGCAATAATTTCTTTCTTGTTCTATTAAGATAAGAGGGTTTTATTGCTCCTTTATTTAGTTTTTATTAGTTATTTTCGCAGCAATTGTACTTAACTATAGATAGATTTTTTAAAAAATTTTAAAGATTTAAAGAAAAGTAAACACTTGCGCTCTATTTAGCTAGGGAATTGTATATATACAGAATGTCCATCCGGTTGATATTCACTTATTTGGAAGTCTATAATTGTTGCTGTTGGGTAGAGAAAAGAAAACACAGGAAGAACTGGCAACTCTTTTCTTTTGAAAAAGCCTTGCCACTTGTGCGCGTGACTGTGTGTAACCTTAGATGCGCAAATTTCGACTACATTTCAAGTGGATTTTTTCCATTTTGGTCATTAATTTTGACGACATTTCAAGTGCTCTTTTCCCATTTCGGACATAAATTTGTGTAGGCCAGAGAGTAACCAAACAAAAGGAGAATCCCTCCCAACAATCCCGTAACGGATGTATATGAAGTCGTTCCTCTGATTCTGTCTATAGTGTTCACTGACTAGAAAGTAGGCATAATTCAACTTCAACATGGCCCGCCATTTCAATCTCCAATGCCTAGTGGCAAAATAAGATGATGCGAATATTCAGCCTCATACGTAGGATCTTAAGTTGAAGATCGAGAGGCAAGCAATAAGAAGTAACACTTCGGTCAACCATTACTTTTCGCAGCACTTTTGCATATAATTGAGTACTGTGCATTTGGACAAAATCTACGACAATTGCTAAGGGTCGAGAATATACATACATATATATATATATATATATATATATACGTGTGTGTAATACCCTTTCCACATCAGTCACAGCCGGGAAAAATAAAAGAATGTAGTATTAAGAAGTAGATCTATGGCATTATGATATTAATGTCTATTTGAACAAAGGTTCAAGTTTGAAAGATTCTGGTTTCACACTACGCTTTGGTACACATTTTGACGTTGGAGCCTATTAGACGTTCCAATTGTTGTTGGAAGTTGGAACACAACTTTGGCCTGCCAAACGAGCACTAGCGCTTATCCATAGGAACGTACATTTTTTCCGTGGAAGAATTTGCTGTTACCACCCACAATGTCCACAAAGTGATTGAATTTGATGGAAGAAGGACAAGAATGATGAACTTTTCCAGCTATCTTGGAGCTGTAACAAGTTAAAGGGTTGTTCTTGAACCAAAAACTCTCTCGTTGAAACAACTGAATTGATCTCTTGTTATCTAAAGCATGATTAAACCTATGAACACTTCAAATTCAATAAATACTAGCTTCTCTTTAAAGAGGGAGGATTAGAGTAGCGTGAACCGTGGCTTCTCTTAAGATAAAATGCCTTCTTCTTCTTTTTTTTTTTTTTTGGAAACAAGATAAGATACTTGACTTCAACCCCAAAAATTGACAAAGTGAGTCAAATTAGTGTGCAATGTCACCAATATCATACTAAATGCATTGGTGTGACTCATTAGTCATTTCTACTCTTGCAAATCAACCTCAACTTTCTTGTTTTCCAATTTTCGCTTTATTTTTTAAACAAAGGACTAGGTTTTGATTATGTATTGTTTGTAATTAGAGATAGCATCGGGTTGGATGCCCTAAAAGATCTCTTTTACCAAATTCTATCCCACATATCTAAATATTTTACTAAATCCTATTGGGTAATTCTACTAGTTTTAATTCCATTATCAAATCCTCTTAATCGTAGGTTTGGATTACCCATCGGTACCTTGTATCCACTAAGTTGAATAGTTCAAAAAAGAAAAATTAGCGTTCAGTAAACTAAAACCAATACATACATCATATTAAATAAGCACACTGTATTGAGTTTTAAACTTGTGTAAAGCTATAGAGCTTGCATGAGAAAAATTCAACATTCAATGAAGGGTTAAATCAACATTTTTTTTATTTTAATTATGATTATCTTTATTTGTGTTAGGTCAAAGCTATATGTTATTGGGTCATAAAATTACCAAACGTGTTATCGAACTATTAAATTGGAAAACACACACATATTATATATATATATATATATATATTGAATATCAAGCATTTAGGGTCCTCTTATTAAATTCTATCAGATTATACATTGGTAACTATTCATCAATACCAAACCCTAATCGATAACCCATCAATCATCTAATCAAATTAATCATCGGTAAGCTACCCATGGATATTGGGTTTTTCAATCCCTATCTGTACGAGACATACAAATCATCTTGCAATACTCATGGACCTGACTAACTGAAATTACATCCAAATCAAACCAGACCTTATGCACTCATTAGCCCAACTTATGCTATAGTGGGAAATTATGCTATTGAAACACTTCTCTTTGTAAGGTTTTCTTAAATGACTGATTTTTCATTTTTTTTTCCCATGGTCGAGTTCTCAATCGAGTCAAGACTGAAAACTAAGAATCCGCTACTCCGAGATATTAGAACTTCTACTTCACCTTGTAAGCACGGTGATATGCTTGAATTGATGGTTTAACTTGTAGCAATTTTTGATGTAGGTAAATTGAAAACTCAATAAAATATAGCAACAAAATTAGGATGAATAAAGTTGGTCAACATATACTCCCTCTATCCCATAAAGATAAACTCGCTTTGCTTTTGTGTATGTCCCAAATTATCGACTTATTTCCTTCTTTAAAGAATAGTTAATTTGTTATTTTACTAATATACCCATATTTAATGTATATAGTTATTACAAATTTTTGAATACATATTAGTTGCCTTCTAATGGGTTCAAATTGAAAAGTTTGATTGTTTGGCAATTTTATTTTTGTTATTTATTTTAGTCAAACATGTAACATTAATGTAATTGACTCTTGTATTGAAAAACTAATAAATTACTTTAAGTTCCAAGAATAATATAGTAATATGTACCTCTTACTTTGAATGAATGATCTAATATTAACAAGGGGTATTTGAGGAAAGTACGAATAAAAAATAATTATTATAACTACATTAGCTAAATTTCTTAATTTATGTGAAAAAAGAAATCGGTCTATCTTTACAGGACGGAGGCAGTAATTAATGCATATAAAGTAATCCCAACAAACTTTACGAGTTATCTCAAACTTCTATCCTAGGATAGGATGGATGAATGTAGTTGGGGGTTGAATTGATTTATTTTGTTAATATCTCATTTCCATTTCATCTTTAAGAAGACATCATTAAAAAGAACACACCACTCTATGGCCTGTATAAAGGATCCACAAGACAGAGTTTCAAGTACCCAACACTTGCATTTGCACCCATCAGTCTTGCAACATGTCAAAAGTTCTTCTCCTCTGCTGCATTCTCTCTCCTCTTTGTCACGAATCTTGGTACTTTTTCCTTTTCACTCTCTTCTCTCAATCCTTGTTGTTATGAAAAAGAACAGATAAATGTACGCTGGATTGGCATATATGGCCATCTTAATTAGACTTGCTACACATTGCCTCTCTGACAGAAAACTAGACCAGTTTTAAGTTACATATATAAAACTGAAATTTTCGCATGGGAAAAACGAAATCAATGCATATGATTAAAAAGAAAAGCAAAAAGGGTTATTGGATTATGAGTTTTTGTGAACTTAGAATTAATACTAACCTAGAATTTTTCTCACATGTACAGCTGAAGAAGCCCCAAATGCAGGAGGGTTCGAGGATTCCAAAGTTACGCTGAAGCACCTTGGACTCAGATCAAGCGTAGCGCAATGTGTTAGAGATTGCCACGCGAGGTGGCCAAACTCCACAGCGAGATGTCCCTTTTTACATGGCCATAGATGCGCCTGCCTGTGCTATGTCCCTTGACTCCCTTCTCTCTAATTATTATTATCAATGATAATTTCCGTAAGTGAGAAGGCCTATATAATATATATGTGACTTCTCGGTTTTTATACAGAAAGTATTATATGCTATGAAGGCTTTCTATGCATAATCTATATTCCAACAAACTTTACGAGTAATAATCTATATTCTTCGTCCCAATTTTTGTTATGTGAACGATAGAAAGCATCTGTTTTCGATTCGATAAAATCATAAAATTAATTGAAAAAGGAGCAAAAGAAGCAAAAATTACATATTATCAGTACCAAAGAGCATCATGAGAAAGTACTATTAATTTTGGAGAGAAAGTCAAGGATTAATCATCTAACTGGACCATCATTAATCCTAAAGGCACGAAGTACAATGACAACTTTTAAAGTTCTGCGATCTAAGGGAAATTTAGTATTAGCTATTCAAAATTTGTTACGTGTCAAAAAGAATGATGGAAACGAGTTTATTAGATCAAATATGAGATCATTAATTTCCAAATTGCTTGAAATTTTTTAAACCCACATAATTTTAAACAATACAGAAGATAATTCAAGGCACAAATAAGTTGAAAGGAAAAGACAAAGTGGGTGTGAATCTTGGACGTTATATATGAATCTTAGGTACAAGGAAATGTAATCCGGCTTAAAGAGTACACAGGCACTACAAAACCAATTTTGCATCCTGCCAACTAAACAAATAATTAAAATTATAAAAGCGCAAAGTTTAAAACGTGTATATATAGCAACTTAAGAAAGTATATAGACCTGATTCTGCTATGAAATTTCTTATATTTGGTAAATTGAATAGTCAATAAAATAAAGACACAGAAATTTAAACAAATTCGGGGTCAAATATATCATGCCTAAAGGTGTGAATAAAAGGCTCATTCTTGTACCCAATATCTAGCTTAGTTGGTAGGAATACTAGTACGTGATCATAAAATTCTTGATTCAACTTTTAAACTCATTTTCTAGAAAAGGTTTGGAATCTTCTCTTAAACTAAAAAAGACAAAAAAAAAAAAAGAAAGAAAGAAAGAAAAAGCTAATAGTTTAGATTCTTGAAAGGTACGGGATATTGGAGGAAAATTCACCACATTCATGATTCATTTATTAATTACTGTCGATTGACCAAAAAAAAAGATTCATTTTTGAATTGTTAAAACAATTAAGCTCTATGGTACAATAATCTCAATTGTTTAATAGGATCAGCCGTCCTATCAACAACAATTGCGTACCTCTCAAAAACACAAGAAAACAAATCATGCTTTATCTTTTCCCAAGTCAATCGGTTGTTCGAGGCATTATTGTCTCACTCATTTCTTGATGGATTTCTCTTTACAGAAAAAAAAAATCAATCAAGAAAAAGGGCTGAAATTTTTTATTCAGATTCAATTAGGTATCTGTTCACCACATCAAGGCTGTCCAGTCCATGAGTTCACATAAGACGTTAGATAATTTGGGTCATTAGTATTTACCTTCTGTGGGGAACTATACAGCGTTTGCGGCCTCTCCGACTGACGGATAGATCAAATTAGCAGCGCACTTTCATCGATTTCATCCCTTATGGGACTTTCTCCCAAGGGCCATATATATGACAGCAGAGATAGAAAAATTACTTACTAGAATTTGTCAAAGCGAAGCCAAAGTGCTCGAGTATTGCAAGTATATAGTAGTACTAGTATTTTGTGATTTTCATGATTGGTAGTTTTTGTAATTTTGTATGGTCTGACAACTTAACAATTTTTTGCCTTGGCTTATGGATAGTGGAAAGAGCAAATGGAAGAACTATTCAACGATCAAGAATTTAGTGGTTTCTTTATCTTTTGAAAGCCTTCCTCCAAAATCTTCAAGAATGGAGGGTGCTACAATCATTTTTTTGTCGAAGAGTAAATCATGGCATTGTGTTGGATCAGCTGAAAAACCCCAGCAAAATCATGATGAGTACAAAACAAGGTATAAGATTGCCCCTAAAGGTTGTTTTTCAGTGTATGTTGGTCCTGCGAAACAAAGATTTGTCATCAAGGCAAAATGTGCTAATCATCCGCTGTTCAAGATGCTGAATTGGAGTATGCATGTAGCAATGAAGGCCCTCTTTTGCTTCCATGTGATATTGATCTTTTTTTACAAAGTTTTGGCTGAGATGGATAGCGGGAAAGAGGCCATGGTTGATGATTCTGATTCATCAGCCGGTGGTGGATTTGCATATGGCTCCCGCAGTCCTTTTAGTCCATACGAACTTCTCACTCCCTCCAGATTGCTGAACATCAATTAGTACTTCTCATTGCCTTTTCTAAGTTATTCTGCCGTGTAGGTGTAGGAATAATGTCTTATTTTAGACTTTCTCAATAAGTATGGAGTATTGGGATGTGACAAAATGAAACATGAAGGGTTGAATGCCGTGAAAATTGATTACTCAACTATTGATTAACACCTTATCTGCGTGCATATGTCTAAACTAGGGCTATTTTGAAGTGCTTTCGAGGAAGATATGTTCTCAGGAAAATAGACATACAGTATCTCTCTTCTTGTCTGAAATTTTTAACTGGATTATGAGTTGTGATAATTGTCTAAAAAGCTTTATTTATTTGACAAATATCGCCAAATTCATAATCTCACTCAAACTTTTGGGATTTTGGTTTTCACAAAGAAAACCAGAAAAGATTTTTCTCTTTTTAATTAGATAATTTGCTCCTCACTTTGTCAACAAAAGTACATAATACATGTATAAGTCGACTTAGTGATTCTGCCTTGAATGATTGGAACTCCCAAATAACGCCCAATATTTTATTACTCAACTTTCTAGCAGTGGATCTACCTACTAACATTAGGGTGAGGCATACAACTTAGAATTTTCCAAATTAATTTTCTGGGCTGATGTACCATAGAAAATCTCCATATATGATACAGTATGTCTCATAATCTTTGTTTACGGGATTGAAGGCTCACCAAACAAGATTAAATCACCTTCAAGTAATATTGACTGACTTCCAAGATTACCTGTTGAATAGAGTCCCAAGATTAAGCTGATGATGGATTTCGGAATAAGATAGCCAAATGCCAATCTTTGAAGCCTTCCAAGATAGCCAAATGCCACTAGAAAAACAAGCCGACTCTTGTACTTCTGCGGTTGGAAAAGCTGCAACCGCCTTGCAATTCAATTTGATGAGCTACAAAGCCTTTAGATTTAGGTTCATCAAGAATCAAACTAAAAGGCTTATACATGAGAATTAGGTATGTCAATGCATCGGATCTTTTGCAAATTCAAACCCTATCCAAAGCCCAAGATTAAGCTGATGATGGATTTCGGAATAAGATAGCCAAATGCCAATCTTTGAAGCCTTCCAAGATAGCCAAATGCCACTAGAAAAACAAGCCGACTCTTGTACTTCTGCGGTTGGAAAAGCTGCAACAGCCTTGCAATTCAATTTGATGAGCTACAAAGCCTTTAGATTTAGGTTCATCAAGAATCAAACTAAAAGGCTTATACATGAGAATTAGGTATGTCAATGCATCGGATCTTTTGCAAATTCAACCCAAATCCAAAGTATTTGGATAGCGTTTGAATTTAATTTTTTAAATACAGATCCTATTCAGACCCAGATCCTGTAAAAGAGTTATGAATCTAGGAAAAGTCTGTTTTTTTGTAATTCATATACAAATCCAAACACATACCAGACCCAATCCAAACCCATGTATACATAATTAAATTATGTATATATATATATTAGTAAATTTATAAAATATTATAATATTTTATGGTCATTGAATCGAATACAAAGATTTCTTAATTGTTTTCTGTTTTTTTAACTAATCCTAGTTGTCATTGTAATTAGTACAATCTTTTTTATAAAAAGAAGACAAAATAAAGGCAAATAAATGAAAGATTAGACGTAGATATAGTTAAAGTTTAAAAAATAAATTGAAGCAGTAGATAATAGTTATTTTTTGAGTACATAATATTGCATTCAACTTCTTGAATATTAATTTTATTATTTAAAAATAAAAATTGAGTGGTGTTTATATTTTTTTGAAATATATATATAATATATTTTTACTTTAGTATATTTAGAAAAATATAGCGGGTACCCATTGGGTATCCAGATCCATGAAAGTTTGAATTTGGACTTATTTTTTCAGACTCATAAGGGTCTGGGTCTGGATCTGAGTTCAACCAAATTTAATGGGTTTGGATCTAGATCAAAAGAATGCAATCCAGACCCTACCCATTAACATAACTAATAAGAATAATATCTTAGTATAAATTTCAATAGACAGGATACAAAGCATTATAGATAGTTGAGCAAGCTAATTATACCTTCAGTAATTTTTTTTCTATTGGTTTTTTTTAAATAATGTTATTTGCACTGCCTTTATGTTATTTGCATTCCCACTACCCCATTTTCATCTTAATGAAACCATATTACTACTGTTCTAATTTTTTTTCCTACCTTATCTTGTGTTCATATGTAAGGAAGTTGGGCACACTTGTCGTACGTATCCAAAAGGTAAAAAAAATTAACTTTTGCATCTTTTTTTTCTAAATCTACATAACTATTTTTAATTTATTTTTCATATTCTTATTTTAATTTCAATTTTGCAGATTTTTTTATGAGCACAATTGAGGTTCCATTGCATTATTTGGATACTAGATGCTGTTATACTTTTGTTGAAACATATTAAAAAGTTTCACTCCCTCTATGGTGGCTATATGAGCTATTCTTAGTAGATTTTTTGAAGTGTTAATGTCCTATTTATGAGACATTGTAATTATACTCACATTTTGCTCATCTTTGATTATTCGGATTTTTTTATTTATTTATTTTTTGGACTTGAAATTTGGAATTTGTTCATATTACATTGCTAGATAGATCTTTGATATCATAAGATTTCGTAAATTTTTGTAGAAAAATACATAATGCATATTAGTGACAATTTTAAATTAGCCATTTTAATGTGTAATGGAATAATTAATTGATTTTAGAATGTAAGAGAAAATCTAGTAAAGTTAACTCATAGACAAGAAAATGAAATTAGAGAGGAGGTAATATGGCCTCGTCAAAATAAAAATGGAATAATAGAAGGACAAATAACATTACTTTTTTTTGACATAGATTAGTACCTATCTTTATCGAAATCTTTGTTTCGATCAGGCCCAGCTCCTCATGTCTTGTTGGCCTGGTGGATTGGGTACGACCTAATCAAGAATGTTTCAACTGATGCCAATCCTAATAACTCATAAACTTTGTGATTAAACTCTACTAACTTTCAAGTTTCACATAGCATATTGTTTGAGCTCAAGCTTTAAAGTTTAAATTCAATCATCACCGAGGTCAAGCTGATCTTTAACCAAGAAGCTTGCAAGTTCTCAATTCATTTACACCCCTAACATGAGTGATATGCTCCAACTGGCGGTCCAACGTTTTGCATTTTTGTCATTTTTTATATACAGAAATTAAAAACTAAATAATAGAAAAGGGAAGATGATTAATAACAAGGGATAATTGCAGAAACCTCCCCTGAGATTTCTGACATTTGCACTGACCTCCCCTATCAATTTTGAAATTGCATTAACCTCCCCTAGAAAAAGTTGGAACTAATTTAAAAGGTAAAAGTGTGTGAAATTACTAGAGTACCCCTATTGGATTTGACTTTACCAGATGAAAGGTTTGAGTACTTTCATCAAAACCAACGTTTAATTTGTTAAACAAATTAAACTAATCAAACTATTTCTGCATAGTTAAATTAATTAACTAATTAACTAATTATTTAATTATCTAATTAAGTAATCAAACTATTTCTTCATAGTTAAACTAATAACTAATTATCTAATTGTTAATAGTTATTAACTAATCAAACTATTTCTGCATAGTTAAACTAATTAACTATTAACTAATTATCTAATTAACTATTAACTAATTAACTAATTAATTAATTAATTAATTAACTAATTAACTAATTTCTATTTATCTAATTAACTAATTTCTATTTATCTAATTAACTAATTAAATAATTATCTAATTAACTAAAGCTGTTGTCAGTCCGAAACTAACAAACTATTTACATGTTAAACTAATTAACTGCTTAACTAATTAACTAACTAATTATCTAATTAATTAATTAACTAATTTTTGTTTATCTAATTAACTAATTGTCTAATTATCTAATTAACTAAAGATGTTGTCTATCCGAAACTAATAAACTATTTACATGTTAAACTAATTAACTAATTAACTGCTTAACTAATTAACTAACTAATTATCTAATTAATTAATTAATTAATTAACTAATTTCTATTTATCTAATTTACTAATTATCTAATTAACTAATTAAATAATTAACTAAAACTGTTGTTTGTTTGAAACTAACAAACTATTTGCATGTTAAACTAATTAACTAATTAACTGCTTAACTAATTAACTAACTAACTGATTAACAGACTATTTGCATGTTAAACTATATGCAGTACGCATTACCTATTTAAAGTATCGGCTTTTATGGGTATTTTACTTTCAAACATTTAATTTATGATAAAAATATCAATATTTGTAAGTAAAATTCAAAAAGTGTTACAAAAAATATCAATATTCTTACTTTCAAATATTTAATTTATGGCCCTATGCCCCTCCTTTTTTGTAAGAATATTACTGTAACACTTTTTGAATTTTACTTACAAACATTGATGTTTTTATCATAAATTAAATGTTTGAAAGTAAAATACCCATAAAGAACCGATACTTTAAATAAGTAATGTGTACTGCATATAGTTTAACATGCAAATAGTCTGTTAATCAGTTAGTTAGTTAATTAGTTAATTAGTTAAGCAGTTAATTAGTTTAACATGCAAATAGTTTGTTAGTTTCAGACAGACAACAGCTTTAGTTAATTAGTAAATTAGATAAATAGAAATTAGTTAATTAGTTAATTAATTAATTAGATAATTAGTTAATTAGTTAATAGTTAATTAGATAATTAGTTAATAGTTAATTAGCTTAACTATTAACTAATTAGATAATTAGTTAAGCAATTGTCAAGCAAATAATAATTGTCAAGCAAGATGAGGGCAAAATTGGAAGAAATGTTTTATCTCACTTCTACAAATAATTTTTTAATGGGACATCAAGCTGTCAGGGAGGTTTCTGCAACAAATTGTTACTGTTCAGCGGAGATGAATGCAATTTCTAAACCTAGAGGGGAGGTCAGTGCTAATGTCAGAAATCTCAGGGGAGGTTTCTGCAATTATCCCTAATAACAACTAACTTATGCTTTTTCAATGTTTGGAAGATTCAATGCCTCTTAAATAAAGAGGCCAATGGTCTAGATTTTTTATTAGTGAAATGGCTTCTAATATAGAGACCAAATTTCAAAAGTATTAGGATTGCTATAGTGTTATCTTATTATTTGTCATTATTTTGGATCCTTGTTACAAACTCCAGTTTGAGGAATATTGCTTTTTTGTGTTGAATCCTCAATCACGGGATGAAAAGATTCTTAATATTAAACAAAAGTTGTTTCATTTGTTCGAAAAGTACTCTAAAGCCAATACTGCTACTACTACTGCACCAATGGAGGGTACTTTTAATGGTGATGATAGACAAACTAGAGATCTCATGGTTGTGAGTAAAATCAATTCATATGTTTTTGTATTTGTTTCAATTTATATAACCTTAAACGTTCAATATTTATGATATTTGCAAGGTTTTGATGTGTACCAATCTCAATAAGGGCCAAGTGGTAACAAATCTAAGTTGGAGTTGTTTCTTGAGAAGCGACTAGTAGATCGTAAGCAATAACCAGATTTGAATGTTTTGATTTATTGGAAGGAGAGTAGAATTAGATATCCTAAGCTTTCACTTATGGCTCGAGATATTTTAAGTATTCTTATTACCACTGTAGCATCCGAGTCTGCTTTTAGTCATGGTGGGAGAATCCTTGAAAAATTTCAAACTTCTATGTTGTCGAATAATGTGGAGGTACTACTGTGTTCTCAAGATTGGTTGTATAACAGTGAAGGTAAATTAGATATTTAGTTGCATTGACTGTTAATTTTCAGTAGCTTAGGATCTCTTTAATTCTTTTCTTCATTGGTTGATTAAATCTGCTAAATTTTCAGAGAGTCCTGATAAAGATTTTGAAGTTGAACAATAAGATGAGGAACAAAATCTTGGAATTGATATTAGTAGATTTATTGCTAAACAAGATGCATCTTCAAATGCTGATACTTAGGAAGTATGTCATGTGAACTCATTGTTATTTTAGAATACTTGTTATTGCTTTCTACTGTTATTTTAGTTAGAGTTGTGATTTGTGCTTTGATTTGAATGCATGGGTTTGATTTCTTTGAGACCTTAATATTGAGACTGGAGATGGAAAGAATTTAGTTAACATGAAGGGATTTAGTTAAAGACCATGTGAAAAAAAGACAGGCCAAATAGACAATGCCTTGACTTTGTGTCAGTCAATCAACATTAATAAAACCTGATCACTTCTTGAAGGATAGAGAACATTATATGACTGCAATACTAGAAATGGTCACATGATAAGTATCTAATGTTTGTGTCATCAACAAGATCTTAGCCACTTTATGACAACGAAAGAGGAAGAATGTGTCTTTTTATAAGGAAAATCAAGCTGGAGCAACATGGAAATGTTTCTACAAGTTATATGACTCAATTTCCATGACCATCTTTTCTTCCCGTCCTAGACCAACCAAAAAAGAACAAGAAATATCACCAGCTTTAGAACTCAATTTCCAAACCAGAATTCAGTAGTAAACATTCTACAAGAAATGGAATTTCTCCTCAAGACAACCAAGATAGAGTTTCAAATGCATCCTGTTGAGTTATCGCATGCAGATTTTATTTAAGAATCTTAAAATGGTCAAATGGAACAAAGCTTTATTTAGTACTTCATAATGCCAAATCGGAATAGATGGTAGCAATACGTACAGCCACATTATATCAGCAAACAGGATTATGACAACCTGGAATATAGTTATGTGCTTTATTGTTGCTTCTTATCACTTATAATTTCGTGATATTATTTAGTTGTTCTTTGCCTCCTTCAGCTTGCTCCTGCTAATGGTTTATCAAAGCCAAATTGTACTGGTGGTGTTTCTCATGACTTGATTCGAAAGCATAACTTTTGGAAAGATTTTTGTCTAAAATATATACTTTAATTCTAGATTCCATGACTGTCACTTTTGGTAATTGTAATGCAATTGGTAGTTTCAAGATACTCTGGCTGGTTGCCCGCCTTTAGTCTATGTTTTAAATGCCATGACTATTCAGAGACTTTTTGACATAAACAGGCTGAGGAAATCCTTTGAATATTTGCTTGCAAGAAATGACAAGTTAATTACGGCAGAAATGATTGATGATACTGGAGTATCATATAAGAGGTAAAAAATGGAAGAAATGTCTCTTGAGTATGAATTGAGAGGCTGCTGAGCTGACTAAATTCATGATGTTATGTTTCTCGTCATTGTTTAAGGACCAGTTAACTATGTCATATGATAGTGGACTTTCTAAATGCTTATCCATCCAAAAGCTTTTTTGTTGTCTCTCAGAAGCTTTTGGCTAATCTATTTTCCTACTAATTTACTGGCTTATAACAGTATTTCTTCTAAAATTGAATTCATGAATTTGACAGATTTTTTTTAAGGTAGGTGCAAGAGATGTATGCGAGTTCTTTGAAAGCATTGAGCGTGGCAGCTCGGAGAGGATGAGAACTTTTTGAGTTTAATAATACAACTAGTTAAACATTATAATTTGTTTCTTGTTCTATGAATGTATCTATTAATTTATGCTAATGGACAAAACTACTATTTTGAATTAATCTTTCATGTTTCTAAAGATTATGCAATACTAGTGCAGCATGTTTATAACCATAGCAACAGTGAGGAACTTATAACCACAGCAACAAGGAGAAAATAGTTACCACAGCAATGAGGGGAAGCTTTTGCATGCAGTGCACTTTGTATTTTTAGTTTATAAGTTTCTTTTGTGTTTATTTTTTGCATCAAAATTTCAGTTTATAACTTTCTTTAAGGCATGATTGGATCTTTTATGAGACTAGAAATATGTTTGGTACAGCTAAAGCTAAATCAAGTAACAAGACTTAGAAAATCGTATATTGGTATGCCATTTTGTCATGCTATATCCAACTTGGACCAAAATTGTTGCTTTGGTCTCTTTGTTTGGACCAAAGCTATATCTAGCTTGAAAATCCTTACTTGTATAAAAAATAATGAGTTCATCCAAATAGTTTAAACAGTTGTACGTGTGTGTATTGTAAAAGTATATTAGTGTATGTTTTAGTGTATTTGTGCGTGTAAAATTAAAATAATGTATTTCTAAAGAACTTAAGAAGTGAGTGTGTGTTTATATCTGTGAAAGTGTTTGTGTGTGTGAAAAATGTTTATGTGTGTGAAAAAAAAATTTGTATGTAAAAATGTATTTGAGAGAATTTCTGTATCAAAATCTATTAATTAATATATTGGATCATATTTGGGTTAAGGGAGTGAGATGACCCAATCCAAAATTAACCTAATTTAAAGTTTGACGGATTGAGTATAACTTATTTAAGTGAAAATCCAATATCAACCCGTCCAATTGCCAGGTACTACTACTGGCTTCTCTTTAAGATAAAATACATTATTCACTTTTTTTTTTTTTGAAAGCAAGATAAGATACTTGAGTTCAACCCCAAAAATGAGTCAAATTAGTGTGCAATGTCACCAATTGTATTATCATACTAAATGCTTTAGTGCGACTCATTAGTCATTTCTACTCTTGCAATTCAACCTCAACTTTCTTTTTTCCAATTTCGCTTTATTTTGTAAACAAATGACAAGGTTTTGATTATGTATTGTTTGTAATTAGGGATAGCATTGGGTCGGATACCCTAAAAATCTTTCTTACCAAATTCTTCCTGCATATCTAAATTTTTTACTAAGCCCTATTGGGTAATCCTACTGATTTTAATTTCATTATCAAATCCTCATAATAACGGGTTTGGATTACCCATCGAGTACCTTATATCCACCAAGTTGAATAGTTTAAAAAAGAAAAATTAAAGTTTATTAAACTAAAATCAATACATACATCATATTAAATAAACACACTATATTGAGTTTTAAATTTGTGGAAGCTTGCATGAGAAAAATTCAACATTCAATGAAGGGTTAAATCAACATTTTTTTATTTTAATTATGATTATCTTTATTTATGTTAGGTCAGAACTATATGTTATTGGGTAATAAAATTACGAAACATGTTATCGAACTATTAAATTGGAACACACACACATATTTATATATATCTCATATATCAGGTTTTTAGAGTCCTCTTATCAAATCCTATCGGGTTATGCATTGGTAACTACTCATCAATACCAAACTCCGATAGATAATCCATCAGTCATCTAATCAAATTACCCATGGATATTGGATTTTACTATCCCTATATGTACGAGACACACAAATCATCTTGCAATACTCATGGACCTGACTAACTGCAATTACATCCGAATCAAACCAGACCTAATTCACTCATCAGCCAACTTATCCTATAGTGGGAAATTATGCTATTGAAACACTTCTCTTTGTGAGGTTTTGCTTAAATGACTGATTTTTCTCTCTTTTTTTTTTTTTCCCGTGGTCGAGTTCTCAATCAAGACTGAAAACTGAGAATCCGCTCCTCCGAGTTATCAGAACGTCTACTTCACCTTGTAAGCCCAGAGCCAAAAACTGGCTAGGCCTGCGTGAATAAAACTAGTATAAGAGGGTTGGGCTTCAACCCAAATTTAAAGAATTCTTATCCATTCCTGACGCGGACTCGCAATTGCCCCAAAATCCCCTCAATATTTTTTTTTTCCCCTTTTTTCCAGTGAAGGATAAAAGTTTGTAATAATAAGTTAATAACATCAAAATCAAATGCTTTCAACCAACAAATTATACTGCAAAAGCTAAACATTATATAATCAGAATACAAAAGTAATCGATAACATCACAATGAAAACCTAATCATCCAAAATCAGAAACTATAATCAGTTTTAAAAATCCAATTGAAAACAAGCCCAAAGTTAATCGCATAAGTGGTAAAGTCTTCATGTGATTATAGTTGTTATACTCGGACAAACTCATCCATATAAATTATAAAGTACAGAAACCCTGATTTTTTATTTTTTATTTTTTTGTTTCCAGTGGAATTCTCAGCTTGAGCAGAAGTCTAAATGCTCCACTTCTCAAGCGAAAAAGTTCATGTCGCATGTATGAATACTAGCGTACTTTTTTCAGCCCATATTCACCTAAACTGGGGACATCTTAAAATATAAGAAGTTCACGACTAGGTATTGGTGCTTTGATTTCAAGTAAGAAAAATAATTATCAGTTGATGCAAAAGAGGAATAAAATTGAAATGTTCGTAATTTGCCAAGAATGTGCTACCATTTAAACAAAAAAAAAAAATCTCCATAACCTGTAATATAACTCATCTGCAGGGCTAAACTTTATGGCCCCTTCTCATGTATCAATTTCAGGAAATAGTTTTGAATAAAACTAGAACTCATAATTCATTAATTGAACAAATGAAATCGAAAAGAATGGAATTGGGATCAGTTTTGACCGTGATTTCTACTAATACCATGGAAATGAAATATCCATCTTCGCAATTGATTTCTTGCAAACTACCACAATCTTTCGTACATAAACCAGAATATGAGTAGAAGGACCAGAACATCTCAAATTCACTATTACACCAAAAAATGGAGTGCCCAAAAGGTTAATCCACCATATATAACTCCATATACAATTCCAAAAACCATCCATCACAAAAATCCAGTGCCACCCATACATCTCTTCCCAAAATACTTCCCAGGATATTAAAAAGGAAAAAAAAAAAAGGGAAAAGCCTTAGAGGGAAATTAATAAAGCCAAAATATTTCACATTGTGTCGGGACAATGTACAACTTTTGAAGCATAACGTACAGTGAGGACACTGTACGTTAATTGCAACCTTTAAACACCAAAAACAAAATTTTTTTTTTTTGAAATACTTTAGCATTTATCATTTCCCTCTAAAGCTAACCTTTCCAATAGTGTTAGATTTTTGTGTTGCCTGTATTTAAGTGTTATATTAGTCTCTCTTTTTTTAAAAAAAAAATAATATTAACTGTTTGTCTGGTAATACTAGAAAGTTTGCAGCAGCTCAGCAGATAACGGCGGAGACGGAGAGAGGATAACGGAAGGTGTTAGCATACTGGAAAGAAACAGTACGGCCGTTAAGGAGGGGCTTGCCGTCATTGACCAGGCAGTCGTTAAAGCGAAGCCGTTTGAAGATGTGGGGGTTAATGAGCCGAGCCGAGCTGAACCAGCCGCAGTGCAAGTGAATCCCCGAAATGTCACAGCCGGTGACGCAGACGTTCATGATCTCCACAGTATAAGTAGGGATCCCACTGGGCAAAGGGGCGGTGGGGCCCTGATTAATGACTATATCAGAGTTGGAACACTTGTCCCCCCATATCCGGTGCGTTTCCACTCCGTTTGCTGCGTGGTAAAAGTGACAGCCACATGCAGACAAGTTAAAATCACCCGCATCAGCCAATGGAACTATTTTATTACTAGTAGAGTTAATTTCAAGCAAGTACCAGTCAAATCCAGACCATTTTACCTTGAATTCTATTGTATTTTATGTCCAACTACAAAAATTTGTTAGGGAAAAAAAAAAAGAAAGAAAAGAAAAGATTGAAGCTACAGATGGAATGGGGAAAGAAATGAAGCAGGTAATGAGAAAGTCACAGATGACAAAATAGGGAAAGTATTGTAATTTGTAAAGACTAAAAGGGAAAGGGACCAATCAACCCAAAAAAAGGGCTATAATCATAGGGAATTGAGGCTTGGTTTCAGCTTTCAATCCTTTTTCCCCTTCCTTTCTTCTATAATAAAATACAATTCACAAGGAAAGAGGTAAAACTGCACCAATGTCAAAATGGAGTGCAGAAACAGGAATAAAAATGATCAAAAAAGGCTTGGAAAAAAAAGAATCTAGTATTAACCCAATAATATGAGTTCCTTATGTTGTACGTTGTGCATAACAGAGTAGTACCTTTTGAGCAAACTAATTTTTTTTTTTTTTCCAAAATCTTAAAAGTCACAACAGTTTCATTCTACTGATTCCATAAACTTCCAAAGCCCAGAAAATTCACACAAGTAACGAAGAAAAAACAAACTTTATTAAACACAGAGAGAACCATGCAGGGGCGAGGGAGGGCAAAAAAGTGTAAAAAGAAAAGGCAAGAAAGAGAAGAAAAGACACTACTAGCAATAGCCAAGCTGCCTGCAGGATCCATGAACAGAATAGTACCCAACAAGAGGGCGGAAAAGCAGGAATTTCTGGCAACATTCAGCGCATACGTATATCAATATATGCACATATCCCACATCCACAAGGCAGATAGCAGTAGTAGTAGTGCTACTGAGTGACTGAGTGTGTGAGTAGGTGCAGTACAGTACAGTAGTGTTAGTCTATGCATGCACAGCAGCAGCAGCAGCAGCAGGAGCTGCAGCAGCGACAGTAGGTGTTGGGTTTGCATAAAAATGGCGTCGACAATAACCCCAACTCCCTATCATCCCCCACCTCAAAAGCACAAAAAAAAGAAGACCATCTATCCATATATCAACTCATCAGATTCAGAGAGAGATTGAGAGACAAAATTAATTGAAAACAACAGAATGGTATGTCCAGAGCCTATCATCAAAAAGACTTTTGGTCATTTGGGTAGCTCCTTATCCATTTTTGCATTAGAATCCGAAACATATAGTACAACTACAATCAATGCTATCTGATTAAAGAAAAGCCTTTACGAAGAAAAAAGCTTACCACTATCAGTCTGAACCTTCAGCAACTTCCTATGTGAGGAGGATGCAGCAGACAATAACCCTTCGTTTCTCGGCTCATTCCCATCCAATGCACTTTTTGACTCATTTGAAGACAACCCATCTGAATCATTTCCAACCACTTATCCATCAAAATCAAATACTGAAAACTTACAGCAGAAAGACGATGGAAATAGACATCAATGCCCAGTACAAAAGAGAAGGGCTTCTCTTATTGTTGAAAGTTAAGCCAATGCTAATTCCTTTTCAAGAACAAAAACAAAATCGGTCCAAACATATCAATGCTTTGAAAAGAAAAAAAAAACAACAACAAAACAATCCTTGGTATTAAAAAAAGGGCTTCTGTTCAACGGTAGGATAAGGCTAATAATTCTTTGTTAAAAAATCAACAAAACATATGTAAAAAGGACTATTATTATATTAGATCATATTGGGAACTGGTGATTATATACAAGTATGATTGAAGAAGAGACCTGAACGTTGCCGTGGCGAGGCGAAAGCAACGATTATAAGGAAGAGAATCAACACCGCAAACGTCGCCGAGAATACAGAGGTTCGCCGCCTCTTCAATGATTTAACCCAACTACAACTAAACTCGTCCATTATTTTATTCCTCCAACCAAAAACCAGAAGAAAATAAAAAACCACCTTCAATCCCTCGGGAACCGAAAAAAAGAAGAAGAAGAAGAAGAAGTTTCCGTGCTTTTCTCAAGCAAAATTGCGAAGCAGAAAACAGAAAAAGAGAGCACTGATTTGACTCGGATGAACCAGAAAAAACCCCAGCTCTCTCTCAGAGTCTAGACCCTGCTACTTCTTCTGCAACATTGGTAAAAGTTGACCCCGTTGTTACCTGTGAAAACCCAGAAAAAAGAACAAATATCATCCAGCAGAAAACAAGCAAGAAAGAAAAGGGGGAAGAACGGATTCTTATATAGGAGGGTTTAAAAGGGGTTTTACTTTTATATATGCTTGACTTTGAGGAATGAAAAGGGAAAGCTTCGAGATTATGGAAAAATGGGTACAAACATGGAAAATGAGAAGATATGGAAATGGATATAAGCATGAGAATAGAAATGGAAACCATGAGAGCATTTATATTCATCTACATGAGAGAAACAGCAACAGCGTCTGAATTTTGATATACAGAGGTAAGTTTTTTCGTTTTTCATGCTTTTGGAATTTTTGGGAGAAATAAACACTGGGTTTTCATGAATCTAAATAAGGGAAGAATATATGTAAAATGTGTGTGTTTTTGAGCGTGTATAGTGCGTGTTTAAGATAAGATGGTATGCACATTACCTTTGGTGAGAAAACAGAGAAGAAGTATGTGTTGTGTGTGTGTGTGTGTGTGTTTTGGGGTTTCAAAGTGATGAATGAATGAATGAAAAGTGTGTATTTATGAGAGAATGTGTGTGTGTGTGTGTGTGTTGTTGGGGGCGTGTGGGTTGTGACATGTGAATCGATATTGAATCTTTTCTGGGCAAAGTGGAATGTTGTGCGTGCAGAGGAGAGAAGGGAAATTAATGTGGTGTTTTCCTTTTGCCTCCTTTTTATGTTATCAAGTGTTTTTTAACTGTGGTTAAAAACTCCACCTGCTGTTGCTGGTGGTAATTACTAATTAGCGAATGAATAATTGTGGTTGGAAGTCGGACTAGACATTGAGATTTTTTTTTTATTTTTGACCTGAATTTTTACTGTCTACTCACTTGGATGAGAATGAAAGGGAATGAGAAGTAGTAATAAAATTGGCTTTTGGGATTGCTGTTATGTAGTTGAGAATGGAGAGACTGTAGACATTCTGATTCTATACACTAGATAATTGTGTTTGGATCGCAATTTTCTAGGATTTTTATACAAAAAGTATTATAGCGATTTGATGATATGGGTTTGTTTGGATTAACTTGATTTCAGATAAAATAATTTGCTTCACAAATTTCAACCACCTTTTTATCTCACATACATCACATCACAAAAAGTGCTACAGTAATTATCTCAAATAAATCATCCAAATAAACTCCTATCCAAACAAATAGATTATTGTGTTTTGATTGTAATTTTTTAGGATATTTATAAAAAATATATTATAACGATTTGATATAATTAAGAGGGAAAATGATCGATTTCATCCTTCATATTTCACAAAAATATTCTTTTCGTCCCTCACTTTTGAAATGAAGCAATTTCATCCTTGACATTTAAAAACTGAAATTATTACATCCCTAAACCTAAATTTCAGTCTGAATCAAACCACCAATCAACCTGATTACAAATTTTGGGGGTGTAATTGGAAGATCACTTGGTTAACTCAACTTGATATTCATGTGAAATTTAATGAACTTAAAAAGAAAAAAGAAAAAATTATAACATAAAAAAGAAAGATTAATCTTTTCTACATTATCATTGTATACACTGACAGTTTTATGTACCGCCATATCATTTTAATTTAAATTTAAACACCAAATTTTATATTTATGATACACATTTAGATTCGCAAGGGGATATACTAATGGTGCATGAAAAGATTTATCAAAAAAAAAAAATTCTACTATTCCAAGACAAAGAATGGCCTTTTATGTTATCATATTTATTTTTTTGGTTTAATAAATGTCATGTGAATATGATGAAGTTGACCGAATGATCTATCAATTCTATTTTCAAAATTTATTGCTGGGTTATTATATGGTTTGATTGAAAATTAGGTTCAGGGATGTAATAGTTTTAATTTTTAAATGTCAAGGACGAATTTGCTTCATTTTAAAAGTGAGGGATGAAAAGAATATTTTTGCGAAATGTAAGGGATGAAATATGTCATTTTCCCTAATTAAGATAATAAATGTAAAAATTTTTGGTAGAAAATCTCTATTCAAACAAGGCCAACCGACAAACAAAGACGTTATTACTGCATTATGCAGATGCAGATTGATACATAATAATTACATGTGTTACTGGCTTTCATCTGCTACTGTACAATGTGTATTGTTCAGGGTAGACATGATTTAACTATAGTCTAGTGCTAGGGTATGAACTCCGCGCAAGACGCAGAAGTCGGGTGTCTCTGTTTTCAACTGTTCTTGAACCTTTTTTATTGTTAATCATAATCCTTTTTAGATAATACTCTAAAATTTAGAAGGAAATGGTCAAAAAAATGTGTATATAATTTGAAGTACACACATGCATTCACCCTATATATATATATATATATGAAGAAAATTAATATACACAATAGAAAAGTTTCATATTTTCTAGAATAAAAAAAAAATATCATAAAATCATGGCTTGTGAAATGCCAGATTAAATATTCAATCTACATGACCAAAAATGGGGAATCAATATGAGAATATATTTACAACACGACGACTTACCGACCATGGATTTTTTTATAAAAAAATTATTATTAAATATAAGAAATCTTGCATGTTAGTTATATTTTAAATTTTGGTTTTAGACTTGAGAGTCTAAAAATAATAACAAGGTAGCTAAGCAACATGATGCGGCAGAAGTATGTGACCAACCTAAAAATAAATTATTACAAAAGCTAATTAGTCATCCCTCTATTGATTAGCGAGGATTAAAACCAATTAAATCCAAAAACAAAACCAACTAATGGTAAGGGTTGAATGCCATTGTCGCTACGTTTATAAAGTGAGTGAAAAATCACTGTTGATTCTCCATAATATATACATATATATATATATATATTACAAGGATTTAATTAAAAAAATTGAAAATGGCAGAGAAAACCTAGAAGGATGCTGCAAGGATTAAAGTGGGGTATTAGGCTATCAGCCTAGGGTCAGTTTTGGTGCGAAGTATATTCCTGTGGGGGAATTTTGCATCTGTTGGTGGGGATGTTACACGTGGGACAATGACTATGGTGATAGATTTCTTCTTTTAAGCTGGGGAAGGAGTGTGAAATGTGAATGGGCGAATATGACAAAAATTGACGATGGACGTGTATCGTGGGGTGCGATAAAGGATGCTTACACGTGCGTCAGAGGCAAAGGCACATGACAAATGGCAATGATTAGATATTTGGGATAACTAGCCAGGTAAATTCATTAATGGGTAGTGGTAGAAGCTATTATTGGAGTATTTTGTAATTTTCTAAAAATATGTGATAGTAGTGTGTCCAGACTAATTGCTGTAATTAAAGGGATAATTTTAGAAACCTCCATTGAGGTTGCCACTAATCACACCTAGCACCCTTAGAGTTTCCGAAATCACACTTAACACCTTGACAATGACAACCTTTGTAACATGGTAGCCCCTTTCTGTAAAAATAGTAAGTATTAAAAATGTTTAGTTAGGAGAGAGACTAAAATATTCTTTCAAATTTGCCCTTTTTGCAAGTTGATTTTTGAAAATTACAAGTTGAAAATAAAAGCAAGTTGATTCTTTTTCTGCCATTTTCATACTTCTTATGCAGGAAAAGGCAAGAAAAAGGAAAAAAATTTAAGTTCGATTATGTAAAAAGAAAATAACAAAAATGCCACAAAAATTGCACACATTTTGAGCACTCTTTTTTTTTTTTTTTTTTGCATATGCAACCGAAGATAAGTTTTGAGGTATTCAGACAATCTAAACATAGAAAATCTATCTTTTTTTAACTCTGATTTCTTTTGTTATTTCGTTTAATCCAGAAGAGGTAAGGGAAAAATAGGCCAAAATCATTCATTTGGTGAATGAAAAGGTAGGATGCAGTTGCAATCATGAAAAGAAATGCTTATTAAATGTTGGTATTCAATTATCAAAAACAATTTTTTTGAAAAATTGGTTAACAAATGGTATTCAAATAAAATCTTATTTCCTTTCTATCTAAAACATTGGCATAGATCTTAAAACGATCATATGAATCAATAAAAAATATACATTTCAACAGTTATTGCACTTACACCCTTCAATTTTTAAGTAAATATTGCAGTCCTATTTGTTTTCATTTTCATCTTCTAAAATTCAAAAATCAACTTGTAAAAAGGAAAAATTAGAAGAATATTATAGTCCCTCTCCTAAATACATTTTTTAATACTATTTTTACATAAAAGGACTAGTATGTTACAGAGATTGTCATTTCAAGGGCGCCAAGTGTGATTTCAGAAAATTGAGGGGTGTTAAGTGTGATTAGCAAAAAATCTCAGGGGAGGTTTCTAAAATACTCTCTTAATTGAATGGATCAAATAGTTTAATTTTGTTCTTTTATTTATCTTTTTTTTATATAAATATATAGATTAATCTATACACTGATAGTGTATAGATTAGCATTCTTAAATATATCACAAATGTGACAAATGAAATTCATATTCCAATTCAAACTAAATAGTTTGTATTCAAGGATATTAGTTTATAAATATATACAAAATTAATTATTAATATGCAGGGAAAACTGCACAAATCATCCCTCACATATCATTGATGTGAAAATTTAGTCCCGCAGAATGAAAATGATTACTTTTAGTCTCTAACAAATTAAAAATGATCAACTTTGGTCCTTGATTACTTTTCCGTTCGAAATTTAGCCAGAACTAGTCACGAGCAGGTCACGTGACTAATTTTTAAAGGGTAAATGTGACATATCAGTGTAATGTTGACCAAAAAATGTAAGGGACTAAATGTCCTATATCTCAATTAACCATTATAGAAATTTGGCTAATCACTTTTTTATATTAAAATTTTCCAAAAATACCTTGAAAAAACACATGGATTGTGCAACAAAAAAAATTGGTTTTGGGACAAATATCTAATTCCATTTACCTCTTTATTATAAATAAACCCTCCCTATAATTTTCAAAAACCCTAGATATCTAAGAAAGGCACTAAATGGAATTTCCAACTCAAAACTAGAACCTCATTATATACTAAAAAATTGCATCATAGAGAAAGCAGATTTGCAAAAAAAAAAATCGTCCAACAAGTAATTTATGAATTACTTACCAAAAAAAACTCTAACAAGAACAAGTAATTCATGTTCTACACATTTGAGAACTCAACTAAAATCTCAAATTATTGTTTTAAGTTTGACAATATTTTACTCCAATATTCAATTACAAAATAAACAATAAGTGAAAATGAAGCAAAACAACAGTAACCTTGGCAAGATTCCCCGGACAAATGTTACATGAAATTTCAACTTCAATAATATGTCTTCTATCTCCAATGTTGCCATTAATCTTCGGGCAAGATCATCAATTTCCATGGTCAAACCAAACAGCACCACTAGTAATCTTGAACTCTTGTTGAACTCTTCTTCATGGTCAAACCAAGCATCATTTCCATAGTATCAAACCAGGTAGCCCACATCCCGAGTCCAGCACCACTAGACTACCAAAAATGATGGAGAACCGAAGTGTCATAACCTCCCAAGCCAAGCTGAGGGCCCCATTGTTCCAGCTGCTATGGTGGTTAAGACCACTATTGCTTCCTCAGTGTTAGAATTGAAAGAGATGGTCGCTGGGTTGAAGGTAAAAGGAGAATCATCAACGGTGGTGGGCTCATCAAAGGGATTAGAGATGAGGGGGAAACAAATTGAGATTGCTTGCTTGAGGTCCATGAGGGAAGAATCAGGGTCATTAAGGCCTGTGAATTGATTGAAAATAAACCAATTTATCTGCCATATCCCCCCTTCTTGTTTGGTCTATAATTTTTTTGAAGAAATTGAAGGGGAAAAAAATGGGGAAATTAGGGTTTTGGAAAGAAAGGGATTGATAGTCCCTTATATTTTCGGTCAATGTTACACTGATATACCACATTTATCCTTTAAAAATTGGTCACGTGATTTGCTCATGACTAGTTTCGGCTAAATTTTGAAAGAAAAAGTGATCAAGAACCAAAGCTAATCATTTTTAATTTGTTAGGAATTAAAAGTGTTCATTTTCATTCTGAGGGACTAAATTTTAACATCAGTGATATGTGAGGGATGATTTGTGCAGTTTTTCCTAATATGCATGCATATCTATGCATGTAGGATTCTTGTCATCATGAACTACGAGCCTGCAAGCCTCTGAGTTCCTTGAGGCATAATAGCTATAAACCATGTATTAACGAGTTGCACTTTGAAAAAAACGCTGTAGGTGAGGGAGTGAAAATTTGGGGCAAGGTAGAATATATAAAGATCCACCACTTGCAAATTTCCGTACAATGGTCTAAGATTCGGTTTGAATTGTTATTTTTATAAAATATATATATATATACCATAATAATTTAATGTATGTAAAATAAAAAAATAATTGAGAAATTTGTTTATAAAAAATGTAAAAAATTTTCTGCACAAAACAACGATGTCCAAACAAGGCCTCTAGTCTTTTGAGCGGACAGTACATGAGCATATCAATTCTACCGCAAGAGAGGTCTTTCGCTCAAAGTTTTCATAATACTGTACTCGTCTATTGTTGATTTTACCGTTACTTTTATTTCAAGTGTCGCATTGACACGTACCATGTGCAATGACTACCATCATAGCCTACCTCAACTTCCAAATTTCATACTTGGACTCCATCAAGAGGCTAAGTAAACTATACCGAGACTCAGAGGTCCTGTGAGCCTCTTCAACCGCGCTTCATGTCAATATTCAATACATTGTCCAGGACTCAGTGTAGAATTACTCTACATTATTATTCTCCAATTCCTCACATTCACATTACCAGCTAAAGATAAAAAAAATATCCAAGAATTCAGATGCCTCTGATCATGATGCCTAATCAACATCTTCTCAAGAGTTTGTACCTTCTTACATAGACCAGATAACCTTGTGCATATATAATTTTCAACTACGACGCACACGCATCATGATGTTTGGTTATTTCTTCATATGAACGAAATCTATCAGGTAAAAGGGGATCGGGGGTGAAAATTGATGACGACAACTTAGCCTTTTTCCATTTAAAGAAAGGACCTCCTCCGTCTCTCGTTTTTTTTTTTTTCTTTTCCGGTCCCAAAAGGAGAGATTTAAGGAGGTGGTTTTTTTGAACTATAGCAGCCCTCAGAATCACGATACACGATAGATATACTAATAGAGGTAGAAACACAAAATGTTTAAGTACAGATACACTAATTACAAATGCATCTTTACAGCATCCATAAGAATCACTAATCCAAATCAACGCTCCCGTTTGCCATTTGAAATGGACCTTGTTTTCTCCAGTAGTCTCACCTTGTCAAGCAAATCTTGGATGGTATTTGATGCATCCTGTAGAGAAAAGAGAATTGTCATCTCCTGGATGGTATTATGTTATCCACTAGATATCCAATTACTTCTATCTTATTCCTTTGTTTTCTTTCTATCCAATAATGCCAAACAGTGAATCCCAAATCCACACTTTATGCTGATTAATTTTAGAGTTGTTTCTTTTATGAGGCCACAAGAATAAAATAAAAAACCCCCCCAGCACCCCACAAATGACAAAGAAGTTCAGCCTCATTGGTCAAGAGATGAGATAAAACGATGACGTATCTTCATATTAAAAGAGAAAATTAACCTTCAACTTCTTTCTCAAATTTTCCTCCTCAATTTCACGACGCTGCCTCTCCTCAGAGAAAATATCTATCAAACTCTCTTGTTCCTTCCTTAGTTCTTGAATTTCTTCTTTTGCTCCCTCCAACTGTGACACATGGCAAAGGAACTGCATTAGCAGTAGGCAGGATGCAACAAGCAACCGAGAGACTAAAAGACTCATCTGTCATATCCAACATATACAACGCTTTACAAGTTGTTTCTGCTTTGTTAGCGCACCCTTTTTTGAAACCTCTTGCAATTGTAACAGAGCATTAAGAACTAAAGGTAGAGGGCACAAAAAATACACTATTTAACTACCAAATAGTTGTCAAGCAGTGGCAGAAAAAGGTGAGAGAGAATATATAACAGAGCGTTTTAAACATTAACATGTTCAGGCATGAGACCAAAACAAATGAAAATATAGTTAATATATTAGTGCCAATGTATTAAACATGTGACTTGTAGAACTTTGACACATTCACATTTTAGATTTAGGAGGATTTATTGCATGATCATGTAGATCTACCATAAATCATCTAAAAAGTAAACTGAGTGCTGACAGTATATGTGGATAATATTCAGCAATAAAACCTAAGATCCGGCAATGGACATATTGTGCTGCTAAAGTCACCACACAAATTATACAGCCTCCCAACATGTGAATTCCATTTTTTAATCGCTTTACACATCTAAACTCCATAGAACATCTTCAGGACTGATGAAAAAACTCTTTCAACTTTTAGCGCTACAAACAGGAATGAGACAAACAATTACCTGTGCTTCTAATGACTTGCATCTCTTCTTTTCTTCATCTAAATCTTTTAGTAGATCCCCTAAGATCTCTTCCTCTTTTCTTTCAATTCTGCACAATTAACAAAAAAACCAGTCAGAAATTTAAGTTCTCAACCCTGGCAAAACAATAAGGTTCATAATTAATTCGAATAGAAGGACTACCTTTCTTTCAAAACATGATTTTCTTCTTTCAACTGATCCAATACCTCTGAGGATCCATTTCCAACATCCTCACTCTGCCAGTCAAACAAGCCGGCAATTAACATTAATGCACAAGTTTATCAGAGCCAGTCATTGGAGACAAGCTACCATAAGCAGTTACACTATACCAGAATAAACTGCTATTGTAGCTTGTTAAGCCACTGTTACAGGAATAGTGACACAGTAAAAAACACCCTGAAGAGACTATTAAACATTTTTTCTTATCAGGTGCCACCAGAAAGCAAGATCTATTGCATTATGCAGTAGTTCATGGTATTCCATTTCCTTCTCTCTTTTCCCTCCCTTTCCTGAGTGGTAGATATAGAGCAAGAGAAAAAACCAAATTTACAGGAGCCCACAAAATGCAAACCAGCAACTGGTTTTTAAGGAAAAAAGATAAAGAGACAAATGTTCAAAAAATTTGTTTGCTTTAACCAATGGCTTCATTTACTCAGCATCCCACCTCCACCATAAGTAACTGATTTTAAAACTGCATGCAGTTAATACAGCAAGTAAAACTTCAGGCACGAGAAATATGAATCAGAAACTGCCTGCTTGTGAACACCAATCTTCCCCAAATTGACAAATATAACACCACGTAAGCATTTAAGTTTTTGCAGCAATGTGTGTAAATGAGTACAGAACACATAGAACTCTTGTATAATGGATAAAAGATGATACTGCCCAATCTTAAAAGATAATGAGTTTGTTTGGATAAGAATTTATTTGGATGATTTATTTGATCCAGTTACTGTAGTACTTTTTGTGATGTGATGTATGTGAGATAAAAAGGTGATTGGGAATTGTGTGTATGATGCAAGCAAAACAAAATCTGAAATAAATCTTGCAAATTTTGTGTGTCCAAACAAACTCAATGTATAACAAAATATTACCTCAAAGACGATCTCTAATAAAATATTACTAACCTATAATTTTCAGAAATATCTCCACATATGAATCATGCATTGGGACATTTCTTGCCCAAATCTTTGAAACAGGTAAAGGAAAAAAAATATCCATAATGTGGTACAATGCCTTTAGGAGCAACAGAGATTTTTCATCAAAAGCAATGTCAACTTAAAACAAACAAGAGATCACAGACTTCCTCATCAAACTTTATAATGTATTTCAGTTAGTTCATCGGGATCAAAAGAGTACAGCAATCCACAGTCCAAATTCGTAACTTATCATTCAACGACTCTCTTACATTCTTGTGGCATTTCCTTAAGTATTAATGTTCAACAACAGATAAAATCACTAAGACTGCTGCTTAGTTAACACAAAAATAAATTCATTCCACAACTTCCTGGTGCATCATTAACTCACATGTAGCAAACAAGTGATTTAGAGACCCTTCCCTGTTGTAAAAACAATAGAAGGAAAAGGGCAAGAAAATAGTGCTTTACAAGCCACCAGTGCATCTAGGATCATGACCAATAGCATCTCAAAACTCCACTTATGCAAAATACATCATCTTTCTTTTTCCCTATTTCTGTTCTTTGTTCATTAAGTACAGCTACTATTTTCAACATAAGGATGTGCCTCAGGTAATGAACAAGTTCTCACATTAAATTGACATTGGTAGAACTTTAAATGAATGGACTTCAGAGTCATACAAGGCGAGGTAGGAGACTTCTTTTTAAAGCTATCTCTATATAAAGAGGAGATTACTCAGAGAGAATACCTCAGAGTCCAACTCTGTTGTAATTCCAACAGGTTTTCCACCTTTAGAGAAATTGTGCCCAGCTATCGCAGACCTTGACCTTGAACAGGTTTGAGAGCTGTGTTTCCCATGTAATTTCCTGGTAGATGATGATTTTTGAGAAAAATCATTTCTTTGACTCTTGTGGACATTAGTTGGACCATCATCATCACTAACATCCTCAGCAGCAGGTGATGATCGTTCAGAATAACTCAATCTTTTTCCAGGTGTTCTACTTCTATTATTCCCCTGTTCTGTATGCCCATTTTGACTAACGTCCACTGAGTTAGAGCGCAAGGATCTCTTTCCTGAATCAGGTGCCTTATCATTCATCTCAGCATTCTTTGCCGATTTATATTTTAGAGAAGAGTCAGGAGAATTGTCTGAAGAAATAACAAAATGTCAGAAAAATCTAGCTAGAAGGCCTTAAGTGACCAAGAATTCAAAAAAACAGAGACAGTTACAACTAGAAACACGTCAAATTAACCTAAAAATGCGCGTTACTCTTCCTCTTTACCCACTAACCCCTACCTTCCCTGCCCTCCCCTCGTTCATATAATTCCCCATTCATTATATACTACTGACAAACTGCATGTTGCCCAAACTGTGAAGAAACCAAAGAAATCAGCACATGGGCCATCAAGCTTACCTTCCTCATTAGCTGATTTTTTACTACGTCGCGGAGCATAGCCAATCTTGTGACAGTTGCTAGTCCTGAAAGACTAGAGAGTTTCAGAGTCCAAGAAGGGGTAAGCAAGGAATGTAGGGACTAGAAGAACATAATCCACGAGAACAAACCAGTAGTGCTTTTGCATTTCTACTAATTTCTTTTCAAGCCTTGAAAGAACTGTCGTACGCTCAAACCCCTGCTTATCATGAGCTGGTTCAACAAAATTTGCTTCCAAGACCCCTGTATGAACAAAACAAATTAAAAAGCAAAATAAAAGACAAGAGTACTTAACTCTCAGAGGCTCAGCTTCATACCTATGACTCCACGGCCATCACTTCCAGGAGGATGCCAAACTCTCCAAAATGGCTATGCCAGATATACGAGTTTCAAATAGCAGATCCAGTAACACATGAGTACAATATCTAAGGTCAGATAACACTCATGCTCAACACAGCAAGTTAAAATAAATCATTCCATGTAGCATATTAATTAAAGGAGTCCAATATATCGTATATGTGACTGCAGTTGAAAATTATCCGAGACTACAAGATGAACAACCAGCTTAAATAATTCAACAAATACATAAAAGAAATTCTAGTGCCCAACAGAAAGCATGTAGAATTAAGATGACAAAATCCAATTTACAAAAATTCAAGCACAATAGAACTCAGTCAAGCTTGTCAATATTAAATTATTAACATGAGCAATATACCTTGATAAGTCTATTTTTGTGATAAACATTGAATCCTTGAACATCAATGTGAGCATTGGCATCCTTCACAAATCCAATATTGACAATGGCAACCATCTAATAATCAAACAGGAAAATAAGTGGAATCCTAAACCAGACATTAAAAAAGTAAAAACAAAATAAAAAAGTTCATTCATTCATTGATGAACATTACATTGACATCTCTTGGGATCCCATCTACACCAGCCTGTGGGCGATAAGTAACCTCCTTGGTCATCATCATATCATTCACTATGTTGTGATGCTCAACATCTTTGCCACGGAGAATAATCCGGAAACCAGGTGGAATCCTAAGATAGAGTATTGATGCATAACTCTGGAATTTAAAGAAGCAATAAAGATAAATGATCAGATTAGGAAGTACGGAATTCTAGTACAAGAAGACAAGAAAGCGCTCTAGAGAATACTACTACAAGCAAAGCAGCATTTCCACATCTCAAACAGCATTATGAAGCATAAAAACATCATTATAACTTTTATAGTGGTTCCATTACGTCGGCGGGCAAGACATTGCATTTCACCATTCTTTCCAGATACAAGAATCAACCAACTAAATATCCAGCGCAAAATAATCTTTGCCAGTTTTACTAGCTCAGTTTGGTCATTGAAATGCAGCACAAAGCCAGCATGAAAGTTCTCTATCCAAGTGACTCTTCTAGTCATGCTAAATGACTATCTTTATCTACGTCAGATAAAGCTATAATACCATGGATGAGATCATTCAAATTTGCAGATCCTTATTAGACACCATAAGACATACCATAGTATGGTTGATATTGCCCTATCACCGACAGACAGCTTGCTTAGCTAAAGTTTACAAAAGATCAGCTTATCCTGGCAATAGGAATGGGTATTGGAAACACAACCTCCAAAACAACTCAGGCTTTCTACAGCTTCAAGTTTCACAGTTAAACCCAAAGCAAAGGATCAAGAAATAAAGGAAAATACAGATTCTCCATCCAAGATTAGTTCTCTTACTAACCCAACTAAGATGCAATGCTAATTACAAAACAAGATGTAGTAGTAATTTGACAGGGGGCTCCCCAAGGATATTGTACCAGTACATGTTTCAACCAAACAATCAGATACAAACTAAAAGCAAGTCTCAATCACTGAAAGGATCCATTAAAGAAGGCACGAAGGAAAATAACTAATTAGTTACATCCAATTTTAGGACACTCCATATAAATACAAAGAGTAGGCCTCTGAATTGCAAATATGGCAAAAGTAGCTGTGAAATTAAAACACCAAAATTAGCAGAAGGGCAAAGCCATTGAGACGCAAAAATGGAATAGCAACAACTATGACTACATCACTGCTGACTTAAAAAGAAAATAAGAACCCAGATAACCTGTGTCTCAGCACACAAAAATATTAGTAAAAGAATGATTAGTAGAATCCCAAAATTACCCTTAATGAATGTCGATAGGTCAAGAAGTGCCTGGAGTTGGGATGCTGTTGAGCCATTTGTATATTCTTCTCATCCCTGTTAACGCCTCTAATTTGAATATCCTACGTTATAATGAAAAAATAGATTAACCAGCAACACTTCAACAAAATAACATATTCAATAATCAGGCCTTCTAGAAAAAGGGGAAAAAACTCAAGGACAAAGATGTAAAGGGCATACGTGGGGATCAGCATCGAAGTCAAGTTCTAAAAGTCCTTGGTCATCCTCCCAAAGATTGTATATGAATATTCGAGTGCCATGATCTTTCATCCAATTAAACTACAAAATTGAAGGTCAAAAAGGAAAACACATTGGAGTCCATTTACTGATAAGAGGGGAAAAAGAATCGAAGAAAGCACAAAGAAAGAGCTAATATCAATTCAAACCAATCTTCCCTGGATATAAAAAGAATACTACAAAGAATCTTAATTTCCAGCCTCAGAGAAAGAATACTGCCCATGAGAAATGATTCAGTTTCATCTTTGGATAGTGCAATACAAAAGTTTATGTAGAGGTGACAGATATAAGTTTTTTCTTTGAGCTTTACACTTAAAAGAGTACCTAATGTGTCTGACGATCACCTTTCTAGTTAAATACTGAAATATTAACCAACATAATGTTACTCTTCAAACTTGTGCTTGTCCTTAATACCATCACTGCCACTCAGAAATATAACATCTTTTAATTTTTGGGATTTCTCTTCAGGTGATCTGTAGATCTCCTATTGTACTTTCATGACCAGATGCTTTTGCAGAATTCAGTGATTTTTAAGAGCTTCCTGAGATCATTTCATGTTCAATGATTTTTTTCCCCTTTTAACATAAAAAGTATACTTAGAGCACATTCTATCAAATGTTCAATTATTGTCCAAGATCAAAGACAAGCTTTTAATTCCCAAGTATATTTATATAGGAAAAAATTATTCTTTCATGGACTGTCTTGTAACATGGTAAATCCAGTATTGGCCAAAGACCGAACCTTATTCAAAAGAAGCTACATTAACATCTCGTAGCATCAAATTCTTATTATCCTCCTTAATAACAAGTTATAGTCTACCTGAAGTTCTCCTAGAGCAGATCAATCAAGAAAGTAAATTCCAAAAGTAATAGAGGACAAAGTAATTAAATTAATTCCTTGAGGAACTCCAATGTTACTGCCGTATATTCCTGCTAGTTAAATCCTAATTTTTTGACAAAACTTGAATGGAAAAAATTTTCTCCATGATAGCCAAAACATTTAGAAGGATAAGCAAGGAAAATCACCTGTTGAAGAAGATCTGCTTCACTTGAAAAAGGAGACCACTTCACTATAGTATCTACATTCCTACTCCAATCAGCGGCAGATGATCTTATTATCTTGTCCCACGCTTGGCCTCTTCTTTCATAATCAAGCTTTTGATATCATGCAATGAAACAACTATCACCATGAGAGCATGAACAAAGAAAAGGAACTCCTACAAACAGTCGAGATTAATCATCACAAGAAATGCACATGAAAATATCTAGGAGGAGGTTTCTTAAGTGGCTCATTCCAACAAGAAAGTTGAATTGAAATGCCTAATGCAGCAAACTAGAGCACACCAACCTGAGCCAACTATAGACACAGGAATAACATTAAAAATGTAAAATAATTATTTAAAAAAACACACATTATCTTTCATTTGGAACTACTAAGAGGTAAATAACTGCCTCATCTCTATTTTTCAGACCTCATAATTTTCCCACAAAGAAGAGATCCTCAGCAAAGACCAAAAGATTATAAGGAAAAAAAAACCCAAACTAAACATGGCACGGACTTCAGTCATCCAAATCAGAGTGTCCAATTTCCTGACATTTCAACAATAAACATGCTAAGGGCAAAACTGGACTGAATGCATGCAGATTCAGGATCAATGAATAAGGATTCAGCTTTCAAGCTTGGTCAGGACAATTAATATTGTTGTATCACAAGTAACTGGAATATTTTCCACAGGTAAACAAGTAGAATAAATGGTGTGGAGATAATCGAAGTATTCCCTGTTCTTTTGTTTCTTAAATTTTCACAGCAAAAAAAAGCAAATAAAATTTGCTTCTTCTATTTTCCCTACTCATAGGAATAAGGTTCTCATTTTTCAGCACTAAAATTAAAATCACCATTCAAACACTGAAGCTTTTGAAAAGGTCATAATGAAAGAATTTTAGCAACTTATAGAAATGCACAAATACCATCTGTTTTGTCTGTTATTTAAATGCCAACGTAAAGTTGTGATGAAATAGGAGATCATGGTAGCTAAAGGTTCTAGGTCCAGTACTTGCAGCAGCCTTATTTGCACGTATGTGTCCTACTGAAAAGCACACATTCCAAAGTACTGGTGACACATTTAAGTGCATGGAAGTCAACCACTCTCCTCTCTAACAGCATAAAACTCCACATATGGTCAACATTTGATAAATGTGAATTATAAGCACTTATTTAGACAACACATAAAAGAACAGCATCATACCATGGGAACTACAATATCTTCCTTTCCTGTGCCTCTCAAAAATGTGTAGGACAATAAACCAATGCTTTGTGTGGACCTGAAGACAGAAACGTAAAGCCAAGGTATTAATAGAGAATTAAGAGGATAACAGTCGAGTTAGTTTAAGCAATTGAACAACATCTCAAACTACATCTCCACATCCTGATACATGCCACCAACATACATTCGGTGAGCCAAACCAAGAATTCATGGTAGAGAAAAGATTTGACTGGATAGTGCCCAAATGAGATTGAGGCCGATATAGACTTAATCAGACCATGAACATTAATAACCAGGTAAAAATCATAGAAAATTTTATTACAGATTGACTACGAACCTATTTCCTTCTTTGCCACGAGACCGTGAGAAAACAATAACATCAGCTCCAAGCCTCATTGTACTAGTCTTAAAGCCATTTCCATCTGATGATAAGATAAAAGGTCAAATAGAGCTAAACACGTTGAAGTGATAAACCAACCAGAATTTGAAACAAAAGAGATCTCAAGTAGGACTTACACTGCCCAATAGTATCAGCTATTTTGCTCTTCGCCGAATACCCAAGTGACATGCATTGACGCATTTTATCAGGATTCATGCCCCCACCATTATCTACAGCCAATTGAAACAAAATTTTTATTTCACCAACAAACTTTTTAGAAAGATTAGGCATCGAAAAGGGACAAGAGAAAAATGGGGAAATTGAAATTATTCAAAAAGCAACGCTTTCATACAAAGTCAAGAGGCAACAACCAAAACTTTATAAATTGTGTCCCCTTTACGAACACTAACAGATGGAGAAACGCAATTAGGATACAGACATCAACTACTGTCCAATAAAATAAGGAGGAAAGCAAGCAAACAATTTGTTAGTTTGTACAGGACTCTAAATAAGACCACTAGAGGCATGGCTAGCAGGCCTACTCCAGTTCTTTACCCTGGATAAAAAATCAAGAATGTGCCACTAGCCACAATTGGATTTCAATCAAGTTAGCTTTATCATGTTTTAAGAACAGAATGTATACTAGATTAAAAATTCTAGCTGCATGAAATACAGAAGAAAAAGCTGCATGATAATATGGCTTCAATGCCATAAAGAGACATTACGAATAAAATCTTAGAAACAGAGTGAATACCTTCAATCAGCAACATTCTGTTCCCATCTTTCTTGTTTTCAATCATATCTATGTTAACATATGTTGATCCATTGCAGACCTAATACACAATAAAGAGGAATAAAAAAAATTTGAATAACAATTAGAACATAGCAGTCTTCATGATAGACTATATGCTGCATCCATGATTAACAAACAAGAAAGTGGTGGTGGGGAAAAAATACCTCATCAAGTGAGTTGTCCAAGAGCTCTGCAAATGCTGCAAAACATATTTACCAATTAAGAAATAAGGCAAGAAATACAAAACTATTCTTGTTCTCCTGTCCAGACTCCTTATAATAACATAACGACTTACCTCCAAGGACCCACTTATGACTTGTGGCATTTGAATGCAGGAATCTGGGATGAACCCTCACGTGATCCATCCCTCCTGTGCACAAGAATTAGTTTAGCATGTGCTCAATCAAGTGTGACCTAAAAATTAGAGTTCAAACAAGAAAAGATGCATATAGTGTTTGAACTAATGCACATTCTCGTATCATCATAGTACCAGAATGTTCAAACATTAGTAAATCACAATAACACCAAGGTTTTAGTTCAGTATGTCACTATCCGCTATTAGCATAATTCTACTGCTAGTAAACACCAACATGCTTCTCAAAGCAAACTTGTCACAATGATGGTACAATGAACAAATCAGTACTGAAGCAGACTTCACCTTACACCAAGTATTGATTGCAAAGCAGCAGTCACTTGGTACATTCAACAGATACAATTCACTTTGGTGTCCAGTAAGATAAGATGAGTTGCTCTATATGAAGCACATTAACTAATGTGAGACACGACATTAGTTTGATGGAAATTTTCAACCATTGCACACATAAACTGAAAACTAAACAAAATAGATAAAAATGCATGTAGAAAAATGTGAAACCCCCCTCCTCGAATTTTCTTATTACATTTATCATTAACGAAGGGTCCAAGCAAAACTCCCAATGCCACAGTTTTTTGCACCTTTTTTTTCCCTATTTTTGTCAGAATCAACATAAAGGAAATGAAAACAGGGCACTGAACCAGACAGCAATAGCATGACTAAGTAGGGGTCTAAGGCAAACTCCTACTGTTACACTTTTTCTTTCCAATATTCAAAATCAACTTAATTTAAGAAAAAAGAAGAAAACTTGGGCGGTTTAATCAGATAGCAATTGAAATTTTACAAACACATGCCCACAAAGATGCATTACTTATGCATAAAGCTCTGGAAAATGATCTTTAATCTAGCTAAATGCTTAACCTGATCTAAGGAGAAGCAAACAAAATATGCATATCCAAGCAATATGCACGAAGAACATAATGTAATCAATAGCGAGAACTGAATGGCCAATTGCACACAGCATCTTTCGACACCATTTGAACTATAAAGATACCTTTCAAATTTAGTTAACCTGATTACATATTTAAAAGACACAAACAAGACTCAAGTCACAGAAAACCAATTTAGGGAACAAAAGGCCACAATTGAAAACATGCAACAACAATATGTAGAACTACAGCTCCTGATAGACATTTCAGCTTATGCTCCAACAACCGCACTACCATTTTCCCAAACTCAAATTGCAAAATCTGATCCAAATCAAACTTTGCATGTGCCATCTGTATTTAACTTACCTCACTCTATTTCATGCATGATGAAATTAATCTTCCGTGCAAAAACCAAAATGAAAACATAAACCGTCAAACACTTGTGGGCCTCAATGAATGCAAAAGAGAACAACTTTTTCGAAAAGAAAAGAAATGAGGAAAATAGTAAAAGGAAAAACCAATCAACAATACAGTACTAACCGAAAGATGAGTCCCAATCACCGGAAGGAGCTCCTTCATAGTCTCCAGCCTTCCAAAACTGCTTAGCATTACACTGCAAACTCACCGCCGCATTTCCCTTCGGCGCCGGCAAGGCTAAAAGAGCATCATCCCCCGGCACATGCACAGCCAACGGTGCCGGTGATGATGAAGACAACCTCGTTTCCTTAGTTGGTAAAGGATCAAGAAACCCTAGCGGCAATTTCACATTCGCAGTCGACCCGTCCACCTTCTTCTTCTTCTTCTTCGGCCTCGAATTGTCTCCCGCCACGTCATCATCTGAAAGCGGCAAGTCATCGGAATCTGAATCACTACTACTACTACTGAGATCAATTACGGAAGCCGTCTGCCCATAAACCACCGCCTCCGTCGAAGGCTTCGGCGAGATTTCTTCGAGAATTTCTGATTTAATTTTCGGGGAAATTTTCTTTTCGGCCATGGCCTTTTTTGGGGGAAACCTTTTTCTCTGCTTTTCTCGATAATAAGAACCGTGAAAGAGCGGACCTTTGAATAAGGGTGGGAAAGTAGTACCAAACTAGTACTAGTAGTATTTATTATTAATACAAAAAAGTGAGTTAGAGTCAGACTAGAAAAGTGGGAGATTCAAAGATTCTGATGAGTTAAGTCGGTCGGTTTCACCCGTGCTCTGAGATGGATTCTTAGCCGTTGGATTTCTTTTGAGATTGATGAAATTTTTATGGACATTGGTGATCACTGATGAGTGCGGCACTGTCAATCAGTGCCCTTTCCTGTTTGCCAATTACTGCTTCCTGACAAATAAAAAACAAAATCTTTTTTTTTTTTCCCAAATGTCTAATCAGACACCTCTTAAAAGCAATATGACCCTCCTCTCTCTCTCTCTTCTTTTTTTTTAGGAAAAACCAATAATATGATTATGACCACTAGTAGTAATTAAATCAAGGTTTTATTTGATAATTTAATACAATATTTAAATTTAATGAGTTTAGATTTTAACGTGTTAAAATATTCTTTTATAATTAAAAGTAAAATATATGAATTGATTAAATGACACTGCTGAATTTATCACGCAAAACTTAAACTTATAGCACACTGTTTCCTCAAAGAATTAATAACATCTAGACTTGTAACCCCTATTGTCCAATTTCAGGTGATTTTAACATCTAAGAGAAAGTCCATGAAATCCGTAAAATCTTTGTTGGTCCATTCACTTTCACTTTCAAGAGCATGGGAAGTCAAATTTTTGGGAGTTTTTTGGACTTTGAAGGGTTTGAGAACAATAATGGCTACTGAGCATGGGAAGTCAAATTTTTGGGAGTTTTTTGGACAAGACGGGACAGGGGATGAGAACAATGGCTACTGAGGTGAGTTGAGAAGATTGAAAATTTGCCTTTTCTAGGGTAAAGTGCTACTGGTGATGGAGTGGTCACGAACAAGCGGCAAAGAAGTTTATTCTTATAATATTGTAATGTGCTATGGGTAACGCAGTAGAAAAAAGCGGACTAATTGCTCAGATTATTGTCGAAAAAAAAATTCGAAACAATTTAATTAAAAACTTTTGCTGGCCGTAGTTGGGGTTCACTTGCTCCTTTCCTTTTCTTTTCTTTTCTTTTAAGAATTCATGCACAATAAATGCACGCTCAAATTATAGATTAGACACAAAATTTTATCAACAATTTATTTTATCCAAATACATATTGAAATCCTTGAGTTAGATCGTTCAAGCCAATTAAGAGTCTGGCTAGTAGATCATCTTGGCACAAAATGGCAGACTCTATTACTTTTACTATCAGAAAATGTGATAAATAAATAATTTGATAATTTACACAACAAAGATACATCAAATAAGTTGATCCTCATGCGACAATATCAACCAAAGCAAAACTTGCATTAGTTCATTTAGGGCAGCTGCCCCTTGAAATTGAGATTGGTGAAATTAGTGAAGTACAAATATATTTCACCATTTCACGTTATCAAATTTTTCTTCTTTTCTATTTGTTGCCTTTTCATTTTTATATTGCACAATAAGTTTATATTTATAAAATTATAGTTTACATCAAAAATTACTTTTTATACTTAACTACCCACTATCATATTTATTTTTACCTTTATTCTTATAACAATCCACTGCCAAATAATAATTTATTTGGATATTTTATTTAGGTAAATATCAATTTTCTATATATCTTATAAAAAATATAAAGCCAAATTTTATACATAATAATTTCAACGATTATTTTTCAAAGATTTGGGAAATGCATCTTCTTGTAAATTAAATGAGGTTTTTTTTATCTAAAACTTTTTTTTAGGGTTTAACGTAAAATAAAAATAATTGATTTAGCAAATTTATCTGGACCTTTTTCTTAAATTTCAACTTTAAAAAAATTTTAACCAAAAAGACTACCGGGCGTAATCAGCCCGGCAGCATAAGTTTTTAGAATATAGTGCCCTGGTTCACCAATATGCTAATCTATGATTCATAATTTCTTGCCTTGATGATTTCATTGCTCTTTACATCCATAGCAAACGTTATTTTAGTGATTGGAGACAGCCTGCAACTTTCTAGGCAAATTTCCACTGGTGCCGGGCTATATATTTTTTTTAATAGTTAAGCTGGACAGCCTGCAACATTTTTTTTTTCAAAATTTCCAATAGCTGCCGGGCAAGTCAGCCCGCCAGCCAAACTTTAAAAAAAAAAAAAAATTCTTTTGCCTACCAAGCTGACTCAACCATCAGATAGGCATGATTTTATACCACTGTATTATCAGAACAACATTCGTGTTCGGACTTTTTTGTTTTGGGCAACAATCAGAGCAATTAGCCAAAAAGCGAGGGCAAATAAACATATTCTTTTTTTTTTTGTCGAAACGATAGATGTCCTATAACCTAATCTAGTCTAGTTTAAGGGGAAGGGGAGGGGGTTCGATGTGAGTACAGATTCCATCGATGAAGGTCAATTAAGACCGTCACAAATTGTGGCAAATTTGTGGGAGGCAAGGATTGAACCCTGACCTCCAGCATCACCTTTAATGGTGATGACCACTGGACCAAATGGGCAGTGGCGCAAAAAAACATATTCATGTAATAACATGTTAAAGTGCAGTACTTGGAGCTATTATTAGAGTCTATGTAGCACTTGTAAGTAAGGAGAAAGCTTTTAGAGTTTTCCCACTATTACTATTTTTTATTTTTATTTTTGTGCCATTACTTGTTGATCAATGACTCAATTCAAATCGTGTGCATCACTACCATTGCTAATTGATGATTAATAGAGCGCGCCGCCGTTACTTGTCGATCAATTATGGATGAGAAGTCCACTTAAGTGGTTATTTCCTATTTAAGGTTAAGAAATAAATACAATTATCAGAACCCAACGAAATTGGTCCTCTAATTGTAAATATGCAGAATTAGGAGGGTAAAATGGGAATTCCAATCCATCCTAATCCTTTTTATTCGTTTTTTTTTTTGTTTCTCATTTGGGCGGCTACTATTTTCTTCCCTTTTGGTACTTGTTAAAATTGCACAGAAATCTATTTCATTATGAAATTAACAACGTGATTGAGTGTCCATTCATCCCATTTTGTTTGGACAGTAGATTATTTGGCCAAATATATTTGCTGACATCACCATTACAATTTTCAATACAACTTTTTATCTTCCCAATTACCTTTTTATCTCACATACATCACATCACAAAAAGTGCTACAGTAATTATTCCAAATAATATTTCAAATAATACCCTATCCAAACAATTGATTCATTCATCTCCTTTGGATTAATTGGTATGCTGATATCTCCCAGTGATACGAACACATATTAAGAGTTCTAACAAATTAGAAGTGAAATGTTTTGCTTTTGAATTTTCTTGGTTTACTTTTTTATGTTCTAGTTTATTAGAAAATTAATAAAATTGACCAAGTTTATGAGATGCACTATCAATTCACAAGAAATATCATCAAATTCACAATATTTTTTGTACCTTAATTTATTTGTTGTGTATTATACATAATTGTTATTTTTATGTTAAACAAATTATTCATAGCTATGTAATTAAGTTGGCTACTTGATTAGATGTGCTCTCAATTGAACTTCCAATGGAAGGATATCTATTTTCGAGAAAATAAAAGAAAAGAAAAGAACGTGAAACGCAAAGAAAGAATTTAATTTATGTTCTTTTCAAGTCTTTTAAGAAGAACCTTAGTGAATGAAATCAACATTATCCTAAGAAAAAATAAAAAATTGACATTAATTATCAATTACTTTATAACTTATGCCCCAGTGAACATATTAGTTACTAGTTAACCTATACATTACAATTTTGACACATCATACAGTTACGAAATTATATGGAGAATCAACTTTTGAAAATGAAATTAACAAACTAACATAAATAATTATTTTATAAAGAATAAGAGAACGACATAGAGTGATTTACAATATATAGATATATATATTCTAAGCAATACTAACAAATAGAATATGAGAGAAACTAGTAATATAACAAATTGGAAAGAAAAAAAGAAAAGTATGTTGTCCATGCACTAATTACTATACTGCATGTAAGACTTTTTATCATATTTTCAACCCAAAATTTTAACCAATAATGCTTGATCATTACTCTTGGGGACAAAGCGACATGCAATTAATTTCAGTACAATTGAATCTAAATCATGGAGGTGTTTAATGTTATAAACCCCAAAAAATTTTAAAAAAAATGGTAACCCTGAACATGTACATCCATGGGTTAAGAGTTGAGGGGATCCTATTATAAGATTTCACAAACAAATTGGGGTGAAGAGTTTGTAGAGCAAGTGAGCAAATTCCTAGGAAGTTATGTTACCTCTATAATTCAATGATCATTTATGAGATAGTTTAAACTTCTATATATACATATGAAAATAATTTATCAGGGATTACCAAAAGGAAAATGATCTCATTTTCAACAATAGTATAAAACAGAAATTCATTTTTTAGTCTGACCTTCTCTTTTTAGTTTGAGAAACTGAAGGTATGTTGATTACTATCCCTGAGTGCGAGTAACTACCAAATAACTACTTATCTTTACATTCTAAATAAATTCTAGTGCTCAACAAACTCTCCATCAAATTAGCTTTCATAATAATATAAAACCGATCGACATATTTGGGAGGAAAAAAAAAACTTTGAAAAAGTTTTTACTAACAGATTAACTTTCCTAGTGTAAAACCAAATTACATATTTGGCCTAATGTACAAGAAAAATTTTACAAATAACTATTATTATTTGCACCCCATATCGAGCGTGTGTGCCTTGATCGCTGGCTAGCATACACAACTCACGCTAGCATCCAAATTCCTATTCCCTATATTGATGGCACGGCACCATGCAAGTTACAACACCGTATCTAGTACGCTGGTACATTATACAGGCATATGATAATCCCTACCTGAGAGTGACACTAATCTAAACACATCTACACTTTCAACAATAATTCAAGTTTAGCAAACGGTTTGGAGTAAGAACCCCATATGAACCGTAACCCTTAGCCGCATCACTACTTCTTCCCAGACGCCAAGTTGGATTGAATGGACTGCACGAACCGTATGCAAGACCGCAGCCATAATCAATCTCCTTTGCGCAATCCATCTCAGCCAAAATCTTGTAAAACAAGTCCACATCACATGGAAGCAGAATAGGCCCTTCACTGCTAAAACCATATTCCGATTCAGCATCCTCAAGTAACATCTTGAACAATGGGTGATTAACATATTCAATCTTGATCGCAAATTTTTGCTTCTCTGGCCCGACGTACACCGCAAAACAACCATCTGGAGTTACTTGGCCCTTTCTTTTGCGCTTCTGATCATCTTTGATTGAAGCCCTGGAAGCTGTTGCACAGTTGTGTGATTTGCTCTTCGGCAGGACATCAATAGGCATGGCTGAACTATTGGTATGACCATCTCGATAAAATATTAGAGAACGCATCGTTCTCTTGAGGAATGAATTCTTCTGTTTACTCTTCATGACAAGATCTTTCTTTTTTTCTTTTTCCTGCAAGTTTTTCCAAGAAATTTTTGAGGGTTCGGTGCAAGAAAGAAGTACGTACGGTAGAGATGGTACGGTTACAAATGATTTTGGCTGTGGTTGTTTTGGTGGGATTTGAGCTTTCAACCTCTATCATACGCCAAATTGAACATGGATCTCATCCTTGGTCTTGCAAAATTGCTCATATTTAAAACTGATCAAGATGTAACCATGTGGCAAAAAGCAAAGCTTGGATAAAGAGAACTTGCATTGAACTTCTTCTACTATTTGTATCTGTATAGCTTTGAAGAACCCAAAGACCATTTATAGAAATAAGGGATAAGAACCAAGAACAAGGGAAGAAGATAAAGCCCCTAGCAAATTGACAAAAGAGAGAGTCGTCTGAAAGCAACTTTTGTAACTGGGACAATTATGCATGGGAGAGGCTGATTGATATACAGCCCCAGACTGAATAAACATTTCTCCACATCCGTACTCAGAGTTAATTTGTCAACGCAGAAATAGCCATCACCATTTACAGTACAGAAGGATATCTTTTTTTTTGTCAAAAGTACAGAAGGATATCAATTTACTAAGATTGCTAATAGGGACAAAAGATGGTCCACCTTCTGTGAATTCAACGCCTAGGGGGTAGTGGACAAACAGATGAGATTCGGTTTATTGGAATTGTTGGCATATTTTTCTTGATGTTTTTCTTGTTATAGTATTGTTCTTGCCTTAACTGGATGCAAAATATATGGCTCCGTTTGGCAAATGATTTTTATAGGTGTATGTCTAAAATTTTACTGTTATTTACTGTAAAAATTATAAAAAATTTTTGAAATGCGTATATTTTTTGATATTTTGAAATGTATAAAAGTTTTTTAAGGTTGCTATAGATAAAGTTATTAAAAAACTTGTAGCAAATAAATTTGGATAAAAACTTATTTGCCAAACATGCCAATGGTTTGGTGGACAACAAGAAAGTTAGTACAAGTGTTTACAGAGATTTGATTAGTCCACCAACAGCAAATGACTAGTGATGTTGTAAGATGCTGGAAATGATAATTCCAACTACTAGTGGGAGTAGCTACTGGTGGGAGTAGCTAGAACAGGGAAATTTCGTGGAAAGTGCGATGATTCCACCCGTGTTTGCAGATGAGTTTATTCGAAATATTATTTAAAATAATTATTATAACATTTTTATAATATAATATATGTGAGTGAAAAGATAATTATAAAGATAAAAATGTATGTTGAAAAATATGTTTTTCATGTAAACAAATAATTTTTGTGCAGATTTTACCTATCCAAACATGTGAAAATTATTGTAGTTTAATCTCTCTTTTTTTTCAATTTTAATGAGCATGAAAGATTTCATGTGTATTGTAGCCAAAGGCATAAAGCTCACATCTTTCCCAGTAAAAGTTTAAAAATGGTAGATTCTAAAAACGGCACATTTTCTCCAACGATTAAGTATTGGTGGTAATTTAATCAAGACACTACAACCACTATTTGGGGGGAGAACTAAAAAAAATTATTTGGGAAGGACAACAGAGGTCATGTTTCAGCCATGTGGAAGCACGACAAAGTTGAGAATTTCAATCTTGTCACCCCGTTTGGATTGCATTTTCCATGATTTTTCATGGAAAAATTACTGTAACAGTTTAATGTATGTGAGAGAAAAATGTAATAAAAAAATGTGATCACGAAAAACGACGCAATTTTCCGGCAGAAAATGACAATCCAAACAGGGCAGAAATTTCATATTCTCTCTATTTTTCTTTCTTTTCATTTTTTAGCATGATTCAAACCTATTACCTGGGAGATTAATGATCAAGTGGCGTCAAATTAACTGTACAGTTCCCTAATCATTTCTTTTTTGAAGTTCAATTTTTCCATATCGTTTATGCCGAATCAACCCAAAGTTAATAATAATAATAGTAAAGATTGATCTTAGTCTGGTGACTACCTGTATAGACCACCCCAAGCCAAATGCTTAAATAGTATTGACTTTTAGACTTGATGAACGTTAGTGATGATTGATGATTTGTAATAATCCATGCGTTGACAATACGGCGTTAAGTCAAATCAAATGTTCTAATTTTGATGTTTGGTGTTGACTTCGTGTTTGATTCATATGTAATCTTATTAATTTTCGCAAATACATGTAACCTTGTTTGAGTGGTAAAATTGACCTGCAATTCTCAAGCACTAAAATTTTTTAGTCATTTCTTTTACTTCTTTTCTCGCAGGCACAACTTGCGGCTCCGACTTTTTATGGCCAACGATGACAATTTTGGCAGCTTATAAATGCAGGTATTTTCAGAAATATTCTGATCCTATGCAGGTGCCTTTTTAGCTGTAGTTACATGTTTGGCTACACTAAAATAGGCGTAGATACATGTTTGGCTATTATAAGGTGGTCAATTTTTTTTTTTTTTTAAAAATGCTGCATAATTGCTGTGCTTTAGTTCAATGAACTTGTAATAATTGTTCGATTCGATTAATGATTTTGCCTCCCACTTTGTTAGCGGCCATAAATTCTTGAATCATTATGATTACCCTTGTAGAGTTGTGCATTTCTTTAATCGAAACTTTTTTGGGGTTTGATTATTTTTTAACTTATCAATCTAGAGTCGCATAACAAAAAAGGGACGTCATAGAATTATAAGAAAATTCCATATGATCAAAATAAATCACAAAGATAAATCTCAAGAGAAGTTTGTGATTTATTTATGTTGTTACCCTTGTAGATTTATTTACCCTTGTAGAGTTGTGCTTTTCTTTAATCAAAACTTTTTAGCGTTTGATTATTTTTGAACTTATCAATCTAAAGTCGCATATAGGGATGACAATGGAGGCGGGTGCCCGCGGGGAGTCATTGGGGGGCGGGTGGGAATTTTTTCCCCCCCGTTTAGAAACAGGGCGGGGGTATACTCCCCCACCCCACCACCCGTTTGAAAAAATATATATATGTACATAATTATATATATAATGATATTATTAATTCTACTACTAATTATACATGTCTATTAATAAAAATTATTAATTATTTATACTAAATTTATTAATATATTTATATTAAATCCTAACAACACTTACTACAATTACACTTTTTTCTAAAAAAAACACAATAATAATTTAGTGATTGTATTTGTATCAAAAGTGAAAACTTGATTATTTTAGTTATATTTGTTTTATCATATTAGATTGTATTCAAATAACCTTTGTTTAATTATTTTTATGAGTTTCAATTATTAAAGTTACAATTAATAATAATTTGGTGATGTGTTGATATTTTAGTACTTGATTATTTGCTCAAATTTAATTATAATGAAATTATATAATAAAATTTTTTTAACCCCGCGAGGGAAGCGGGACAAGACGGGGGCGGGAGGGTAATTAAAATGCAACGGGGCGGGGTTGGGGGAGGTGTCCCCCGCCCCACCCCCTTCCCATTGCCACCCCTAGTCGCATAACAAAGAAGGGACGTCATAGAGTTATAAGAAAATTCCATATGATCAAGATAATCAAGATAAATCTCAAGAGAAGTTTGTGAATAATTTATGTTGTTACCCTTGTAGAGTTGTGCTTTTATTTAATCAAAACTTTTTAGGATTTGATTATTTTTAAACTTATCGATCTAGGGTCGCATAACAAAAAAGGGACGCCATAGAGTTATAAGCAAAACCTCATAAGATCAAGATAAATCTCAAGAGAAGTTTGTGATTTATTTATGTTGTTACCCTTGTAGATTTATTTTCACTTGTAGAGTTTAGGACTGTCAATGGGGTCGGGCCAACTTGAGTTCGACTCGAGAAAGAACTCGATGAATTCGACCTTTTAATGAGCCAGTCTTAACTTGACATTAAAAATTAGGTCCGAATAAAATATGAGCTGAGTTTGGGGTTCATTAGACTCAAACCTAATATAGGTTTGACCCTTAAATTACCTTTATATAATGATATATATATAATATTTATATTTTGATATTATATATAATTATATATCCAAATATATTATTATTGAGTACTAAATATATACAAATTACAAAACACAAAAAATACATTTGAAAACTCTTCTATTAGCTTTCTTGAGAGTCAATATTGGTAATGCATAACTAAAATTTTAACTTTTCTTATTGGTTAAGTAATTTTTTGTATTGACATAATATTGGCTGATTTCTTTTTGGTCTAAAAACACAAATCATCAAACATGTTTTGATTCAACTCACAAAGCTATGAAGAAGTTCCAACATTTGAAGATGTATTGGCTTATGACTGCATGTTTTATTACTATTTTTCATATATTTTGAACGAATTAGATATAAATATTATTGAAAAATTCTTGGTTTATGTATTTTTTAAGACCTATTACTTGTTCATGTTTAGTTTTAATGTTATAGTTTTGTAAATATTAAATTAATTTTACAACTCAATAGTTGTAGTAATTATATTAAGAAAATTGATGAGCAATAAGTAAGATTGGGTTAAACCCGAAAAAGGTTCAAAACCCAAATTTTTTGTAAGTTGAATATGATCATCACATTTATTAATCTGAAACTCACGGCTCGAAATCCAAAAGTGTTACAAATTAAATGAAATGAATTTGAACTTACGAAAGTCCGACTCATATGGCCCTATTGACAGGCCTAATAGAGTTGTGTTTTACTTTAATCAAAACTTTTTTTCGAGTTTGATTATTTTTTAACTTATCAATCTATAGTCGCATAACAAAAAAGGGACGCCATAGAGTTATTAGAAAATCCCATATGATCAAGATAAATCTCAAAAGAAGTTTGTAATTTATTTATGTTGTTAACATTCCAGTTTACGTGTGTGTGTGTGTATATATATAGGCACACACACATTCCCATATAGGCACACTCCATTATAAAAATGATTATCAGCAAATTCACGCTTAATCCCAACTATATTTATTGTATAATGATTTGATCAAAATTGATGCGGGCACGACAATGTTTAGTTGTCGAGGGACACGTTTCAGTGTCACTTTTCTTTTTTCTTTTTTTTGTCAAAACGTTTCAGGGTCACTTAGGTTTTCTTTTTCTTCTTATTCTTTTTTACTTCTTCATTTTATTCTTTCTTTTTTTTTTTATTTTGTTGGCATTGTCAGGCTACAGCATAACCACCATACTGGACACCATCACTGTATTTTCAAAAACGGCTTAGCAGATGGGGTGCCACAGTGACCAGTCTATTTAATATAGAGCTGATAGTATATTCCTAAAATTCGAGAGGAGTCCTGCAGATTTTCACTTATTTTTTCTCTGGTTAGGAAGGGGTGAAATTTAAAAAATACGAAAGTGATAAGGGATTAGAACCTAAAACCTTTTTATGGTCTAGAGATTTTCACTTGTCAAAACAAGATGTCCTCTATTATAAAATTACTAATCGAAATGTTGAGTGCATTTTGCTTCTTTGACTCTTAAAACCTTACTCCCTCAAATGGCTACTTAGCTAACAATCTGGACTTTTCAACAAGTACTTATCTAAGTTCAAAATAATTTTTAGGACCAGCACATGCAAAAGGATTTCTGATTTAATCTACCTGAATCTTATTGTAATCAAGATTCTCTTGTAGTCATTAACAAGTGTCTTACCATTGCTTTTGGTGTTTTCAAACCAAATTATTAGTTAAGCCCGTGATAAGCCTTCCCCATTGGTATAGTTGGTCTTGAGCTAAGATTAGATACAGCCTTGATGTCCATCCTGCTGATTCCTCGATAATAAATCAAAAACAAGTTTACGTATTTGAATTCCATTGATTGAGGATCAAAACAGATTAAGATACCACGTGGGATTGGTTAGATGAATTGTATACCTGATTATAATACCCTCTTTTATCCTGAATTAGTAGGTTGTAATGCTAAGTTCATGAACCTTCAAAATTTAGTAAACGATCTTGCCAAGAATAATGCCACTTGCTTGCCAAAAGCAGGCCTCGAAGCCATTCAAAAGACACAGTGAATGAGAACATATACAATAGATATCTAGTTGCCAAAACGCAAAGCACCTTTGCTTCTCTAAAGCAGGAATGTACTTTAAATAATTATGTAGACCTGATTTATGAGTTTACATGTAAGTTATGCGATATACACATATACACATTTTGCAAGTGTCGCATTATCATGGTCATGTAATGCGATATAACCCAAAAAAAAATGATAATGAGTGATATATACTCATGTAACTATCCATACATCAAATGACATAAAAATGAACTGATGTGCCATTTGGTAAAAGAGGATCGGAATCAGGCATTGAAATAATTCCAATTCTTGTTGTTTGGGTTACATGTATTGGATTTAGAATCTTAAAGTGAATCATTAAAATTTGCGGATTCTCAATGCCCAACAAATTGGGGGGTTTCAATGGATTCCCAATTTTGACTCAATTTGACTCGAAAACTTAAAAAAAAAACGTATCGTCTTCATCATTCTCTCAAGTCGGTCAACCTCCTTGGCAGTACCTTAGCATCAGATTTCCTCTTTCATCTTTTCTCTCTCACCCTATCTTTCAGAGCAAATTTTCATCATCATCCTTTTCGTTCTTTTTTCTCTCTTTACTCTCTAGGGGTGTGCGCAAGTCAAGTACTCGCCCCATCTACCAGATGCGGGTCGGGTCAGCTATTTTCTAACCCTTACCTGCTCCATATATCAGCAGGTACCCAGTTATAGGGTACCCGCTGAGAAAGGGTCGGGTCAACGGATACCCTTCCCGCTTCATTTATTATTTAATTTTTAAAAAAATAATTTATACTAATTTAATTTTATATTTTACACATTCAGCTAAAATTTAATAAATATTTTTTATCTCAAAAAAAGTCTCCCACCAAGAAACAAGCATGAGAAGAGAATACAAGATAAAGGAAAAAAATTAAAAGAATTCAAAATCAATAAAAGTTTGAAATAAGTAGCAAATTTTTTAAAATATATATTTTACATTAATTAAAATCTTTTTTATAAAACATAAGATTATGACGTCTACAAATGAATCTTGTAAATAAACTATAGTCTCTCATATTTGTAATGTAATTTACTAAATAAAATTACTTATTTAATTCTAAATTATTATTTTATAGTATGTGTATAAAAATAAAAAAAATTAAAAAAAAAATATATATATATATACACATATGCGGAGCGAGTTGGGTACCTGTGAATTTTTAATTATGTGACCCCAACTCACCTAGCATTTTAGCAGGTACTCGACTCTTTTTTGACTCAATCAAATAATGCAAATTGGATATCCTAATTTTTGGATCGAATCAGATCGGACCGGATATGGCTAGTTTTCGGGTTAGCGGATAATTTTGCCCACCCCTATCACTCTCTCCTCTAACTCTCCGTGGCAGCAGTCTCAACCATAGTTATTAAACCCGGCCCGGCCCGGCGGTCGAACCGGTCAAACCGGTGAACCGGGCATGAGACCGGGCTGGGTTTCAAATTGGATCGTTTAAGCAGTCAAACCGTTGATTAGTCAACGAACCGGCGGTTCGACCGGACTAAACCGGGAACCCGGCCAAAACCGGCCGGTTTTGTCTAAGAACCAGGTTTCGTATAAAAATTTTATGCCTATGCCGAGAATCGAACCTTGTACCTGTGATACATTGCAACAACAACGCAACCGCTAGGCTACTTCATGAGATGGTGATAAGTTTGCTTACTTATACTATATAAACATTTTCAATTTTATCTTTCTTTTTCATTTCTCTAAAACAAATTTATTTGGAATCTTTTAATAAAAATTTATGACCCCCAAACTTATGAAATGGACTTAAAAAATAACATATTACATAATTCATTTTAAAAACATATATTATTTTTAATAATTTTTTGCACTTAAAATTTATAAATAAGTTAGATAATTACACTAAACATAGATAAAATTTTATACTTGAAATTTGGTGTATTACTAAATAACTTTATATTATTGATTCTTATATGAATTAATTTCTTTATAGCAAATTAAATTATATGAGCATTTGCTATGACATTATTTATTATAATTTATGTCGTATATCCTATATCAACATTTATAATATATAATATTTAAATATATGTAGTGACCCACTGGTTCAACCACTCACCCACCGGTTGAACCAGTGACCCGTTGACCCACCTCCTTCGCCGGTCTCCCCTCCGGGCCGAGTTTAATAACTATGGTCTCAACCCATCTGGTTCTCTCTCCTTTTTTTTTGTCAATTTCTCTCTCACTTCCCCATTTTTTCTCTCTTCACTCTTTTCCTTTTTCCTCCAATACTCCATAGCAGCAGCTTCTCTCCATCTAGTTCTCTCTCCTCTTTTTTTTTTCTCTTTTTGTGTAAGCCTTTCTCTCACCTCTTGTTGTAGACACCAAAATTTTAAGTTTAATTTAATTTAATTTATTTTATTTAACTAAATTCACAAAATGATAGTTAGTTTTTATTTATTTATTTATTTATATTAAATTAGGTTCACCATTTTTCTTTTTAAAACATTTTTGCATTAAATTTTCGGAAAAAAAGAAAATTCTCACAAAAAAATTAATTTTTTAATCTTTGCAAATTAATTTTTTTAACACTTTATTTACTTTAACTTTTACCTTGAAGAGTAAAAAGTAAGTTAAAAAAAAAAGTAAAAGTAAAAAGATAGTTAGGTGGAATGCATGTAAATGAGCCATGTGATTTTGATTTTTTGCATGGCACAACATTTAGGGGGCTAGGTGGCAAGAACAGGTGGAATATGAGGAAAAAATATGGAACAAAAGGAAATGCAAAAGGGTTTCAGCTGAGGAGAAAAAATCTGGGAGAAAGGGAGAAACAAGGAAGAAGGTTTCGAGCAAGAGGGCAAGAGGAAAAAAGGAAAAGAAACCGAAAGAGAGAGGAGGGATAGAGAGAGAGGGGCGAGGGAAGATCAGAAAAGAAAAGCAAGAAAGAAAGGGAGGAAAAGAGAGCTTCAGGGAAGATCAGAAAAGAAAAGCAAGAGAGAATGGGAGAAAGAGAGAGCTTCGGAGAAGGAAAGAGAGAAAGGGAGAAAGGAGAAGGTAAGGAAAAAGAAAGGAAAAACAAGAAAGGAGAGGAAGAGGAGAGATAATCTGAGGACAAAAGAGAGAGAAAGGAGACGGAACAAAGAAAACAGAAAAAGAGAGAAGGAAAATCGAGAAAAGTGCAGAAAATTTTTCTGCAAAACCCATTACCAAGCTGACGAATCAGCCTTCTTTCTTGCTCGTTTCTGGTCTCGATAGTGCTTGTTTTGAGGAGGTTTTTTTTCTGCACCTTCTATGGATATCTGGGAACAACTTTTGTTCAGTAATCATCGGGTGAAAACACCTCTAAAGCAACTAAATTGGGGCTCAAAGTAGTGACTTCATCATTGCTGAAATTTTCGGCACCGAAGGTCTTGGTTTCGTTCCAGTAAACAACAAGCACTTCTAGGGAGAACCTCACGTCCATTTGACTGTCTAAACATTTCCAAGTAGATTACAACTCCTTCCCTTGTTAGTTTAACATTTTATGATGGTTGAAGATCATTGGAATATGAGTTCTTGTCGCTTGGCTGTTGGTTCCATCCTCTAGTTTCATAAGTTTTTTGTTATGTTTGCTTGATAATGACGGACTACAAGCATGATAAAGTCTCATTGAAATAAAAAAGATGCTGTTGCTCTTCTAAGAGAAAGACGAAAAGAAAAGAGAGAAATAAAATTCTTGATCAGTTCTCTTGTTATTTTATTCGGTTAACTACAATCTGAGATCTACTTGTTGGTTTTGCAATTCGTCTGGTTGGATCTAATGGCATGATGTTGGGATAGATTTTGTCTGTAATTTGGGTATATAAATCTCTTGCATTTGGGCCTAAAATCTTGAGAAAGTAACCGCAAACCAGAAATGTTGCAGGATAAAGAATAAAGGTTGCAGGAAGAAGAAAGCTTCTTTGAAGCTTTGATTGCAAAAGTTCTGAAAATTTTACTTTAACCCCTCAATATTAATCTAATGCTACTATGGCCCAAAATATGAAAAAATCAATCAATTTTACCCTTTTAAAATTCTTTTTTTTTTAATGTTTTTTAGTCATGTTTTAGGAAAAGTTTATTTCCAGGTTTTAAGAGACAGTTAGAGCTTAATTAATTTTCAAAACTTTGTTTTTCTTTGATTTTAACCCCTAATTTTTTCAATAATAATAATTTGACCCAAAATTTTCTCAATTGTTTGCAATTAAGTCTTTGTTTGTTTGATTTCTTAAATAGAAGTTGCTTTTATTTTTGAATTATTAATTATATATTATTTGAATGCCTGGATTGATAGATTTCATGTTTATTTCCATTTCCTGATGATTTATTTGTTAACTAAATTGGTGTCTTAATCATTTTTGTTAATTTTGGAGTTAAATAGGGCAAATCCAATCCCCTATTAGCTACTACTTCAAAGGGAGGTATTCTCTTGTTTTATTTTTAAATCATCTTATGTGCTCTTATGTGATTTTATGTGTGTAATTGTATGGTTTTTGAATGTTTATTTTATTTTATTTATTTATTCACTTTATTTGTTTTTTAATTTTGTATATTTATTTTAATTTAATTTTTGATTATTTGAGAGGAATTTAAATGCCAAATTGTAATAGATAGGAGGTTCAAGGCATGTATTTAGTTAGTTTCTGTAATAGATAGGATTTAATTCTTGTTAAAAATGTATGTAGTTAGATAAGTGTAACAGTTAGGTTATTATTTTATTCTTTCCCCCCCTTAAATTGTAGTTAGGGTCCCAAATGTAATAGTTATGTCTCTATTTCCTTTTATTCGCTTGTGAGCATGCATGCTTATGTATTTACGTGTTTACTCGCTTTCTTAGGGTCTTTGCATCTAGATATCATACTTATGTGCTATGTGTTCTATGTGATTTATGTATTTACTTGTTTTTATTATGTTTTATATGATTTATTTGATTATAATAAATGCATGACGTCACCACAATAGTCCAATGCTAGTTGTGGCCTTTCTCCCTGACTTGTCACTTGTCCAACGCTAGTGAGAACTTATAGACATGGATTAGTCCAACGCTAGACCCTTAGAAACTGTTCACGCATTAGATCATGTTTGTGGGACACAATCACTACATTTCATGCATATTTTCTACTTTTTTAGGATATTTACCATTTTTGCATGACATTTCCTCTATATGTATATCCCTTATCCTTATGTGTGAAACATGACATGTAGACTTGCATTCCATTTAAAGAAAAATTAGAACTAGGTTAGATCATTTGTTTAATTAGATAGGAGAGTTACCCTTTAAATATGAGATATGGACGAGAAAGACTCCTTAACCTTAGCACGCTCGTATCTCCTTTATAAATAGGAAAATCTAGTCACGAATTTTAGTTCCCCACACCCGTTATGATGCATTCCTTTAGGTCATATATATTTATATAATATTATTTTCTTTTTTTTTTCTTTTCTTCGAGTTACCTTTTTGTATATTCGTGACCTCTTCTAAGAGTCATTTTGGGCATCACAATTAATGTGATTCGCACCAATTAAACTTTGAAGAGATATTTCGACCCTCCCGATATTCATTAGGTCTAGGTTTGCATCCATATAATAACATCCAAATGTGATACGTTTTATAAGTTAAATTAAGAAAATTTTCGACTAAATCACGCAACTAGTCTTGGCTAGGTTGAAAGGGTGCCTTGAATTTTATGCTTACCTTCTCTTTTTTTAACCGTGACTTCCGAGCCTTTTTCTCTTGATTTTTCGAAGACTTTGAGTCGTTTAAAAAGAGTTTTTTCTACCTTTTTATTTAAAAATTCATTTTTAGGTAACTTGGTACACCTTAACTCAATACCAAGTGGCGACTCCTATTTTTCTTAAAAACCCTTTTTAAACTATTATTTTTGGGCCAAAACCGTCGCACTTTTTTAAATCCCATTTTAGGTCCTTGTTTTTTATTTATTCTCTAAAAATATCAAAAACTCATTTTGCACTCAAAATTAATCAAAAGTTCATTTTTTATAAACCCGTAATTTTATTTTTCATTAAAAATGGGACGCGACACTTGTCAATCGCTCTCCGATGGCCTCCACTTAATTGGATAATGGATCTTTTATATCACTTTCTATTCATGCTCTGTGTCACCTTTTATGAGATTAGATCACTACAAGAAAAAAGGTCATTAGTGACAACATTTCTTTGTGACGACAAAAAGTCGTCACAAAATGAGGTTGTTTAGTCACGACTTTGAAGGTTGTCACAATTGACTCAAAGCAACTAAGTTTTCAGTGACAACTTTTAATTGTCGTCACAAAACTACTTCGCGCCATGGGATTTAGAAGGCGCGAGTTTTGCGATAGTGACGACTTGATAAAAGTTGTCAGTAATTCTACCACTTTCTTTGATAACTTTTCGTTGTTGTCACTGTTTATGTTTATTGACGACCAATTTTTGTCAATAAAACTATAGTGTAGTTAGTGACAACAACAATTGGTCATCAGTGACAACTTTTATTTTTGACGAAAAAAAGTTGTCACAAAAGTCTATCCTTTATTGACGACTTTCTATCTCGTCACAAACCTTTAATGGGAGGCAACTCATTTGTGACGACTTAGAAAAGTCGTCACTAGTAAATTCCCGTCAAGATTTAGCAAGAAGGCGGGAGTGTTTAGAACATACAATAGTGACGACATTAAGAACATCATCACTATTGAATGGCTTATTTACGGACGACTTTTTGTTGTCGTTACTGATCACTAAAAAAGTTATTAGTGACAACATTTTTTAGTGATGACAATATTTCGTCACAAAAGGGGATTCTTTAGTCGCGACACCTAAAGTTGTCACAATTCCATCAAAGCAACTAAATGTTTATTGACGACAAGTAGAGTTGTCATAATTGCTCAAATAGACAGTGTCTTCAGTGACGACCTTGGAAAATGTTGTCACTAAAATGATTTATTGAGTGACAACTTCTAATATCGTCACTGTCACTCTCTTGATTCAGATTTAGTGACAAGAATTCATCGTCACTATTTAAAGTACTTATTTGTAAGTCACTTTCATTAATTCTACTGTGCCACCCTAACTTTTGCGATTTAGCCCCAAATGTTATAAAAAATTCCATTAATTCCATTATGATACCTTAAGTTTTACAATTTAGCCCCATATATAGTACACCGATTTTTTTAATTCTATTATTACTCCCTAACTTTTGTAATTTAGCACCATATGTAATTTACCAATTTCATTAATTCTACTTTGGCACTCTAACTTTTGCAATTTAACCCCCATATGTAATACACCAATTTTATTATTTCTATTATGGCACCCTAACTTTTACAATTTAGCCCCTATTTTTTTATTAGGAAATTGCGAATGGTATCTTGATAAACTATGCATAAATATTTTATAATTTTCTCAAACTTTAGTAATAATTTGTTATAAACTCTAAAGATATATCTTTCATTACAATAGTTATAAGGCAGACAGGTCTTTTTATCAATGGAATAAGAAATTTATGTCAGATTTATCCTTTGTACTACATGCCAAGTAGTATTAGCAAAAGAATAACAAAGTACTACAAAGTAATTAACAAGATAGCCTTCAGGGAGTGTAGTTTATGGGCAAATGAGCATTATCTATTCAAAGTACCAACTTTTTATGGGCATTTTACTCTCAAACATATAATTTATGATAAATTTATAAAGGGATAATTTCAGAAACCTCCCCTGAGGTTTCTGACAATTTCACTGACCTCCCCTGAGGTTTCCACAATTACACTGACCTCCCCTGGCAGAACTTGGGACCCAATTGCTGACATCATATAATGCAAAATTACTATTATACCCAAGACATTTTGTGTTATTATAGGACTAAAATATGATAAGGCAGATGGTGTTTTGGATAGTATTGGATTGCATTTCTATTTATTTAATGTATGGTTATGAAATTTGTAATGATATTACTCTTGGATTGCAGTTTTGGTTTGCACCTTATTACTGTTAAGGTTTTATAAATGACTGTTTTAGTTCTTGGATTACACCTTACCTCCAAATTTTGGGAATTTACCCAAATTTTCCATTTTCTAATATTCCTACAAATATGCAAAATTATGCATATCCCTCAAATCTACCCAATATTAATGTTTTGTTAAACTCTAAATAACAAAAATATGAAATATAATATTTAAATATATTTTAATACACACAAGTTGGACGGGTAACTAGTGTGTCAGAGAGTTGCCATAATCTCCTTAAACCCGCATGCGGGTTTAAAGAGTATTCGGATATTCTCATATGCACCTATGCAAATCGAACCAACCGGATATCTTATCCGTATCCCATTTTTTTAAATAAAAATCTTATAAATTTGAAAAATAAAATCAAATTTAGATGTATTAGGGTTTTAAAAATATTATATAAGTGATAAAAATTTTATAAATTGTAAAAATAAAATCAAATTTAAATAATTAAATGTTATATTTGCCTAAGAAATAATACAATAATCATAATAATGATAATACAATAATATTGGTGTAATAAAACTGCCATTAATTTAAATATTTATTTATAATGCCCAAAGAGCCTAATTACCAATTTTTTTCTTCTCTTTGTGGGTTTCCTTTACATGAACAAATATTTTGCTCTTTATAGGTATTTCACTCTGAATCATGTAATTTATGTTAAATACATAAATGTTTGTAAGTAAAATTCAAAAAGTGTTGCACTAATATTTTTATGAAAGGGAAACTGGTAGGTTTTGTATTTAACATTAATTAAATATGTGAAAGCAAAAAAAAAAAGAAATTATAGGGTACAGCAATTTAATTAAAAAAAAGAAATATTAAAAACTAGCAATTTAATTAGTGACGACTTTTCTTGTCATTATAATCTTGAATAAATTAGTGATAACATTATGTCATCACTAAATTTTCTTTGATTTTGACTTAACAATAATGTCTTATTAATAGCATTTGATTATTTTTAATGAAAGTCTATTATAACCATAGAATTTGACTTTCGTTATTTTCAATTAATGATGTACTTTAGTGCTGGAATTATAAAAAATTGCAGGGCTAAAATATTTGCAAATTATAAAAGTATATTTTCACTTATATGTAATTAACAAATTTTGCCACCTATATTGATGAAAATTTGTGTTTTTGTACTAAAAAATAAAGAATAATACTATAGCAATAAAATCTATGCTTCAAACCAAATTAAAAATAAAAAAAACATGATGATTGGTCTCAAATGTTGGGAAAATGATTATTTTTATTGAAACTATGTTATAACCATATAATTTGAGTTTAATTATTTTCAATTACAAGATGTTCTTTAGTGCTGCAATTATAAGAAATTAGTATAAAATATTAGCAAATTATAAAAGTACATTTTCAATTATATGAAATTAACAATTTTTGCCACCTATGTTGATGAAAATTTTTATTTTTTGCTAAAAAATAAAGAATAATACTATAGCATTAAAATCTATGGTTCAAACCATATTACAAATCTAGAAAAAAACATGATTTTTGGTATCAAATGGAGGGAAAATGAGTGAAGTCAAAATTTTGATCAAATCATTAGTGAAAGTGCCGCGCAACAAAAACAATATCCAAAGCAAGACCAAAGCAATATCCAAAGCAACGGAACACTTGAGACAAACCTTCACCGAGCTGAAGTAAACAAAAGCTTCTGCACTAAGCACCAAAACAGAGCTTCCGCACTGAGCACAAAACAGAGCTTCCGCACGGCCTGATACTTTCACCCACACTTCTCTGGCTTCTCACTAGCATCACCATGGCTGTCCAGCATTAAAGTACAAGGTTTTCAGGTGGAAAGGTTCGTTTTCTCTCTCCTATACATTTTCCCCAATTTTTCCAAATCCCTAATATGTAAGATCCTTTCTGTTATCGCTACTGAGTCGCCTGGATTAAGCTGTGTAGCTACTTGTTTTAGCTTCAATATTTCGGGTTATCTGACCACAGGTTAGGGTAGTTTAGGATGGTCCGAGGAGCCAGTGCTCCTTATTTTCTGGAATGCATTAAAGAGGGAGGAGACAGAATTGTTGAAAATTGGAATGGAAGCCTATGTTGGGCATTCCGAGAGAAGGGATCGAGTTTTGTTTAAATAACTGGCCAATTAGGTGAGTAGTTCAAGGTTATTTCATTGACAGCGCAATTAATCTTGGGTATATATCCCCTTATCCGATAAGGTTGCCATGAAAGGGGACAGAAATTGAGGGAATGGACGAAGGAATCATTTATGTCCACTGCCCAGTTCTTGTGAATTAGCAGCAACCAAGACTCTAGTCTCAGTGGGTCTATTTTGTCTAATATTTTCAGTTGCATTGCAATAAATTCTGGTATTGTTTTTTTAAAAAGAAAATTCTGGTTTAATGCCCTACTCGGTGCTTTAACCTTACCTCAACTGAGATAAAATGCCATGCCCAAAACCCCTAAAGATGGCTTTCAGGTGTTCTACTATTTTTTAATTCCCCTAAAGATGGCTATCAGATGTTTTATCATTTTGTCTTATTAGTAATTTCTAGTCTTATGAATCAGGTTCATCCCTGCATCTTTGTGTCAAACCTCTTTTATATGGCTCTGCCCTTTTTTGAATTGTTCTCCATTTAACTCTTTGGAAATCACTTTCTAACTCACTGCCAGAACTATAACTCTTTGGAAATCACTTTCTAACTCACTGCCAGAACTAGTTCTTTGGCAACTCCGTTACCTCAGAATATCCAGTTCCATTTCAAAGTAAGGGCCAGCCCTTGCCTTTTTAAAACCCTATTAGCTACATAACTGCCTTTACGCCTCAGGTCCAGATGAATCTGAGGACAGACATCTACCTAAGTTAGTCATCTCTAATGAAAGTTTTCCATGCTTTGATGCTTGGTTAACCGCAAACCTTCTTAGACAAGTATTGGTTTAGCCATGAATTGTTTCTTGGAAAATTTTTGATCAAATACTAAAAGTTAGAATTGTTTTTGGAGCATTTTACTGGACATGTTCGTGGAAGTTAAATAACCAGTGGACAACCAGAATGAGGCCAAATATGCACCTTACATTGCACGAGCATAAATTTAACTTTGATAAAACATTGTTATGATGAGTGTTGCTGAATACCTAAGACACAATAATTTTCTGTTGCTCCTAAGATGCTTTTGCCTTAAGACCTGAGCCATTGTTTGAGTCCCTAGGCCGAAGGAGCTGTCTGATTCAGGTGTTTCAAGCTATGTAAGCCACTGCAGTTAGTATCAGGAATCTTATTGCAATGCTTAAAAATGAAACTCTCTGTGGAATAGTTGATATAATATAGTCTTTAACATTTGTTAGTAGTAAATTGATGTGAACTAATGGCAAAAATAATGTAACTTCCATTATAGAAGGGCACGGAGAGTTTTTGCAGAAATGCTACTTAATTTCAGGTTTTTTGTTTCAAGCATATCTGCTTGGGACTGGTTTCTTATTGCTGCTAGATGAGATTTCTAAGTTTTCCCTTAATCTGCATTTTGACAGTTCTTGCGAGCTTCAGGATTACCTTAAGTTTACTTCCCTTTCTTGATTGTATTGGCTGCCTCGCAGAAGAAAAGAGAAAGGGTACAATGGGTGGGATAGATTTTCTAAGGCACCAAATATAATAGGGAAGAGTTCAGTCATTACTGCCATTAACAAAATCACATACTAAGGCTCTTCCAATGAAAATTCACAACAGTCATGGCCATTATAATTTATTTTTGAGTTGATAATATACTTCTAGATTATATAGTAGTGAATATACTTCCAGATTATATAGTAGTGAATATACTTCTCTCATGGCCATTATAATTTATTTTTGAGTTGATAATATACTTCCAGATTATATAGTAGTGAATATACTTCTCTCATGCGCACATAATGAACAATTTGTACAAATCAATGACTATGAATCAGATTAAACAATGTTGTTCATTGAATTTCTTAATGAAATTTTTTCTTGTATTTTTTCTGTAGTTTATGATATGTTGTCATGGCTGCTTGTGTTGTTTACGATTTTGGTGGTGCTTGCGTTATATGATTATGTAGATAGATGGCTGGACCGGGGAAAAAGGGAAAATTTACTTTACGACAAAGTCGGGATGCTGGGCGAGGAATTGTGGAGCAAACTGAAGAAAATGTAAGCTGCCAGGTAAAGAAACAAGAGTCATTTCCAGATATTTTCTTTTTTCCTAAACTAGCAATTATCATCCTAAACTAGTTACTATTGATAAGCGCATTCTTATGTTATTGTAGCAAGCTAGTGAACCAAAAAATAGTGCAATTCCCAAGACAAGCAATGTCACTGAACCTGTATTAACAAAAAAGTCTTCTAGGATCCGTCTATTTGATGAATCTGAGGTTAGTTATTATTTTTTTCAATCTGCCATTTAAAAAAACTGGTTTATGACAAAGCAATTGATTCAGCTTATACATGTCGCTGTATAATGGTGGCTTAAATTGCTGGCCTATAGATTCCTAGTGCATCCTCTGCTAGAGAAAATGCTACAAGAAATTCAGGTATACAAGCTGAGAGTAGACAGATTGCTGAAAAATCTTCAGGCAATGGAATGACATCACAAGAAGCTGCTGGGATGCAAACTGATGGAACTCCTACTTCACAGCATGTTGGATCTAATCAAGCTATTGGTTGTGAAAGCAATGAAACTGGAAGTATGCAAGACCTTGAGTCAAACGGTTCAGGTATGTCAGTTTTACGTGTAATTCTACTCTAATTAACTAATTACTGCCATGGCTGCTATTGATAGAATATGGTCTTGTTTACTTTGTATCTACTAGACCAAGTGACGTTAAAAAGAAAAAGAGGATATACGCGTAATATTGCACTATCAAATGAAAAGAAAGCTGGAAAAAAGGTGAATATTACTGTTTCTGAAATAAGTGGAAGAATAGTTGGAGAAGGTGCTCAACGATACATTTCAGAGGCAAGCTGCGTTATTCGAAAGTATGGCAAGTGGAAAGCACCTAAATGGGGCATGCTTCCTAAAGATGATAGAGATCAACTGCTAAGAATTACTAATGTAAGAATCTGCTATCATAGTATTTTTTTGGTGTTCTAGATGCAATTTAAATTAGTCCATTAATTTTTTCTGATTTTGATATGTCCTTCTATTTTTAATTCAGAATAGTTTCACTTATGATGGAGGAGAGCATGTGAAACCAGCTTTAATTAAGCAATTAAATTCACAGTATAGAAGTCGACGTTATAATTTTCACATGCTATTCAAAAAATGTGGCTCTAAGGAGGAAGCTCTTGCACATCGACCAGAATATGTGGAAGAATCAGATTGGATTTACCTTTGCGATTACTATTGTAGTCCAGAATTCAAGGTATGTGTAGCACATACTTGTTAATTTGCTATATACTTTGCCAATGTCTCTTTTTTATCTAGATCTGAGATAGAATTGACAATTGTAGGCCTTAAGTGAGCGAAATAAGCTGAATAGATCAAAGCAGCAAACTGCCCATACAGCTGGAACAAAATCATTTTTACGTCATAAGGATGACCGGGTCAGTAAACGTGTAAAGTAGTTCATTTATGATATGTGGTTGGGTTATTTAACCTGTTTTGCTAATAGGAAGCTAAGGAGGGAAGGACAGTTGGACCAATTGAACTTTATGACATGACACATTTTTGTCGAAAGAAGAATGCTATGGTTGATGAGACATCAGCTGAAAAACTGGTAAGAAAAATATCACTTTCAACTTAATACCAATGCTTCATGTCTCTTATGCATATATCAATAATAGCAAACCTGTGATTGTAGAGCAAAATGAAGGACTTACAGCTAGAAGCTCAATCTAGTGGTGTAAATCGAACCGAAGAAGACATCTGTATTGAGGTGACTGGGCGTATAACTGGATATGTACGTGGTCGTGGCCCCTCCAAGGCTAGTTTAATTACACAAAAACTTGCAGAGATAGAAGAATTCAAGAAAAGGGCAGAACAAGCTGAGAAACGATCAGTTGAATTGGAAGTTCAAGTCCAATCTCAACAGCAGCTGATGCAAAGGCTTGAGAATCAACAAGCTGAAATGCAAAACCAGCAGGTTGAAATGTAGGAACTCCTTAAGGCTTTACGAGCAGAATTGCAGTCCAAGAACCAAGGCAATGGAAATGCATCTGGTAGTAATAGCTGGTAATGCATCCTTCTCATACGAATAATTGAATTACAATACTAATGTGAACTGTTGCTATTCTGATCCTTTAACTTATTGATTTTGGGGCTGATGTTATGCATCATTGTGGACTGTTTTTGATAATAACATTTTTTGGGGCTGATGTGACCTGTTTTTGGGTAACTTGTGGTCACTGTGGACTATTTTTTGGTAATAGCTGGTAATAGCATTTTTTGGGGCTGATGTTATGCATCATTGTGGACTATTTTTTGTTATAGTTGTGTAGTTTATGGTTATGGTTATGGCTGATCTGTTGGTTTTGGTAACTTGTGGTCACTGTGGACTGTTTTTTGGTAATAGCTAGTAATAGCATTTTTTGGGGCTGATGTTATGCAGCATTGTGGACTGTTTTTTGTTATGATTGTATAGTTTATGGTTATGGTTATGGCTGATGTGTAGTTTTTGGTAACTTGTGGTCATTGTGGACTGTTTTTAGAGAGCTCTTAGTTGAGCTTATTGTTTTTGCTGTTGCTGTTGCTGTTGGAAACAAAAGACTAAGTCGCACTTTTTTAGTGGGGCTATAGCACACCTCTTCCTTTTCTTCCGTACTCCGTCCACTGACTCGTCTGTTTGGAACTCCAAATTAATTTTTTTTCTGTGATGAAGGAGATGAGAAATCTCTTTTAGTCAAGAGAAAGTCAAATATAGAGGGAACACTTGGGATCGGATTCCTAGTCAATTGAAAATTCTTTAATAGAACTGTCAACCAGCTGCCAATTCGTGACCTGTTTGGGCAGCGCAATATTATAATACTCGTGGACTAAAACATTTAGCTAACTTCATAAATTTGATGGAACCTCACTTTGGGACTGGGGAGGATTGAGAGAGACGTTGGAAAGAGTGGAGCCAGTCAAGTGGATTCCACTGCCTCTTTGCCTCCATGGGATGGGATGACGGATACCAAATGCTGAGGCTGTTAATTTGAGGTCCGAATCTGTTTGCTACTGGGATAGGCAGTTTTGCGAAAATGGTGGTACGTTGGCTATTATTTAGTGCAGTTTTCAAACCCCTTTGGTCCCCTCCTCTACTCTACCTGGGGTGGTGCAGTCAGTGGCCCAAAAGCTTGCTTTTGCGTACCTGATATGCAAAATGTGACCTATTTAAAACGAGTACCAGCCGTAGCTTAGATCGAGAGGTGGTTGAATTATTGAATACTCCTATCATTTTTTGGGCTGGCTAGCTTTCTATTTTCCTGCGCCCTTTCTCTAATCCACATCATGGAGTTGTCTTGATTCAATTTGGTACTGACCATTTGTTTCCTCTCGGAGAAGGCATTAGAAAGATTTTTTTTTTTTTTTTACAAAAACACACCAGTAGTAATTTGTGTTCAAATTCCTATGCGATCTCATGTCTGCCGCTCGTAATTAGAAGCCATTGTGCTCCACAAATTTAAAGGCATTGTACTGAAGAAAGTTTCGATCAAGTTACATTTAGCCTAAAGGTTGCATCGGACAAGAGGACTTATGCAGTGTTGTAGAGAGCTCTTTAGTTGAGCTTATGCAGTGTTGTATTTGTATAGATTGGACTGTGATTTCTAATTTCTTGTTGGTGTTGTAATATGTGGGCCCAAATTATATGAGGTTCTTAATGAATTGTAATTTTTGTCTTAATAATCTAAGTCTCATCACTTGTTCTTTATTATTGTACTCCTCCCCTTACCTACTTCTTTTACTCTTTTATGACAGATAAATGCTATTCATACTAGCTTTTGGAAGATATCTATGGTTATGGTTGAAGAACGTTGAAGACAAAATTGCCTTTTGCTCATGGAGTGGTTCATTTAGATGTTTTTCAATTTCTTAAACTGTGATTGCTTTTGTACTTGTACCTTATGTATAAGTGATATTTTGGACAAATGTTATTTTTGTAGGCATTAGTTGGGTAATGTACACTTGAATTTGGCATTTGAGAATGCTATATTATTACCATGTAATCTAATGCAAATACTTTTGGTTATCAATCGTTCATGTTTATTTGTATGGTTTGTTTAAAATCAATGATTTAGCAATGATTACAGGCCAAATTATGACTATTAAGCTATTGAGAAATTATTTAATGACAAAAAAAAGTTGTCACAAAATAGAAAATAAAAACTCCTTGTCACAACAGAGACTGTCACTAAATCTAAGCTACATTTGTGACGACAATTGTTATCAGTAAAATAGTTATATACAATGGCTTTCGGTGCTTTTTAGTGACGACTTTAAGTAGAGCATTTTTGACAAAAGGTCAAGTCGTCAATAAAACACTTCCGGATTGTTGTCACTAATGACAACTATTTAGTGACGACTAATGAGAACTATTTAGTGACGAAATTTTAGGTCGTCACTGTTTACTTTTACCGACGGGGATTTAGTGACGACTTTGTGACGATCAAAAAGTCGTCAATAAAAGGTATTTGTGACGATATTTGTATGTTCTGTGATGACTTTGTGTTGTCACTGATGAACAATTTTCTTGTAGTGGATTGCCATGTATCTCTTACAAAAGTCCTACTTTAATTTTTTTTTTCAGAAGTTCCAATGACTACTAATACGTAAAAAAGCAGAACACAATTATAGATTGAAAAAAAATAATAGAAAATGGGATTTTGTGAATTTTCTGCATACTTTTTATTTTTCTATTATGTATTTTTTTAGCCTGTTAGATTTTATATTTTTACCCTATTAATTAGTAGTTATTGATACTTATAAAAAAAATAATCATTGCAAACTAATTACATGCAAAAAGTCAACACAGCCGAGATACATGCTTACAAAACGTTCCCGTGGCTCTAAATCTCCTTTTCTTTTCCAAAACTAACCCGTGATAATTTCTTTTCACTTCCTTCCGTAATCCAAACAACACGAAGGGATTTAGGCCTTGCTTGGATTGCTGTTTTCCATAGAAAAATTTTGTCATTTTCCGTGAACACATTTCCCTATTAGCTTTTTTCCTCACATACATCAAATCGCTACAGTAATTTTTCCATGAAAAATGACGGAAAATGCAATCCAAACGGGACCTTAGATTTTCTCTACTTTCCTTTATTTTCTTTTTCACCAAGTCTTCTCCTTTGCTCTACTTTCCTTTGCTTCCCTTCCCTTTCCTTCAATCCGAACGGTGCCTAAAACAAATCGAATACTATAATAATTACGGAATGGCGGCTACCCAATTGTATTCGTCAACCATATGAATTATTTTCTTTAAAAACAAAAAGACATTATAACTATCCCAACTATTTTACACTTGAGTTCTGCTGTCAACTTTCGAATGTGGATAACCACCAATAACTGGTTGACAAACTATTATTGTTGGCTCAAGTTCTTGTTCCTATCCAGCCGCAACAATAGTTTGTCACCAATAATCTCCTAACTCCCAAGAGCTTGCTTGTACGTAATTCTCGCTATGCCCATGGAGGTATGGATTTCTTTTTAATAAGAAAAATTTTGAATGGATTCGATCGGCTCAATTATCACTGTATATTAAAAGTATGTTCTCGATCTGAATCATAGACTGTTTACAGGAATTCGTACAAATTATTTGCCAAGAGAGCCTTCAAATCAATATTAATATTCAGATACACATTGGCAAAGTAGGAAACATTTAATTACACATCCGTGAGTTGAATAATATGGACGGACTTCTTTTTTTTTTTTGTCAAATTATGGACGGACTTCGCCCGCTAGAAACTTGAATAACACGAAAGAAAGAAAGCTCCACAAGACAAGACGGCTCCGTAACGCATGGGAATCTGTCTTCAATTTGGGCTAAATCGTGAAGAATCTGATGGCATATGCCGTAGCTGTGGAGTTGGTTTACCTTTTGGACATACTTCATTTGCGTATATTTCTAAAGTTCTTTAAAAAATATATATTTAAAAGCCACAAGAGATTGAACAAGACTAGTTGGGAATAATTAGGCTACTTTAGAAAAGGGCGCCGCTTAGGAATAATTACGACATAATGAAGACTTTTGCACTACACCAAGATTAATCCTATCTTTCAAAGTTGGAGCCCGAATGCAGTTAAAAATCGTTCAAAACGTCTCTCATATTTCACTAAAATGAATTTTTTCGCCTTTTAATTTTAAAATGGTAACTTTACGTCATTTACAAAATTAAATTAATAAAATTTAGTTCCAATCTAAGTTTTCGATCACTTTTTATTTTGAATTCATCACGTGATCCACACATAGTCATTTTTTAAGAGTAAAAAGTTTGGATCTCATTTGTAGTTAAACAAATAATCCAATTCATATTCATTTTTACTCCCTAAAAAAAATAGGATCTGATTGTACCATATTCATTTTTTTCCCTAAAAAAGTGAGTTACCGGTCTATATTCATCATTGTCACTGCAAAAAAAAAAAAGAAAGATCTGACCTTTTTTATACATAAAAAATGACTGCATGTAAATCACTTTGTGATTTCACGTGAAAAAGTTATTAGAAATTTAGGTCTAGACCAAATTTTACTAATTTGAATTTGTAAAAAACGTAAAATTAACATTTTTAAAATGAAGAATGAAAATTTTTATTTGGTAAAATGTGAAAAATGTTTTGAGTGACTTTCCCTTTTATATAAACTTTAGCGACTTTCTTCTGTTGGTTTCATGATAGCTGGCTTTGGTAAATTTGCACTACTATGTGGTGAGGGTGTAATTTCCCTGAACAGACGCATCATCGGATAACTACTAAGGTGCTCGTACCAGAAAATAATGCTAATCGTGGAATTAAGGGAATATGTACTTACAATTGCTTGGGAAACAGGTAGCATCTTATCTGATTTGCTTCGTGGATAAAGAATGAGATGAGCTATACCTATTATTCATGTTCTTAGAACTTGAGACACCCTTTGACTTCACAGGTTTTCATTTTTAACGTCTAATTAGGAGGGGCAAAATTGATGCCCATCTTCACACCAGTACTAATGACACTATAAGTCTTGAGACTTGACAAACAAAAGACCAGTCTTAAGGCATTCAATAGTAGGGGCCATAGAAGCTTTGAGCTTCATTTAGTGATCAAGCTTTATCAGGGCTTGCAATTAGATGCATTTTTATCGAATTTGAACGGGATTTGGGATTCGATAAGATTATCATATGCAAGTTGAGATCGTACATTTGGCTTGAAACTTTGCTAGTCAGGTTTGATCTCTTCTTATACATCGCTAGTGTATTTGAAATCTTGAATTTTCATGATATATATGAAAAAAAAGTGTACAGAAATGTACGTAGTTGAAATGTATCATAGAAAAAATTCCATTGGGTCAATTTTGAAGTATGGTGTAGGGGTTTAAAAGTAACTTTGCGCAAAAAAAAACACACACAAACAGGAAAAAATAGTTGAAGAGCAATGCTTATGAAAAAAAAAAGACAAACTCATTTTCATGTCAAACGCGAGCCAAACGGATAAAACATGGAACAAGGTAAGTCGGGTTTTGTGTTTGTATCAATTTCGAAGTCGGAACCTTCATTTGATTTTATCCTGTTTGAGCTTGTGCTAAAAAGAGTTGAAGTGGGACTAGGAATATTAAAGTATTTGAAATTTTCACCTTCTTACATGAAAGTGTGTCCATCAATTGGTTACTTTTTCTTTCCCTTTCTCCTTTCCCCCTTTAAGATTTGGAGCCTCCTTTTGAACCAAAAAATTGATCACCTTTAGTTTTAGGACGCATTTGATGAAATTGAAGTCTGCAAATTAAGATTTGAAGTTTGAATTCATTAAATTATTAAATCTTTAAGTACTAAATTTGATCCATTTTGAGTTATATATCATATTAAATGATGAGTGAATAGCTTATCACTTATATTTTAGAACAAATTTCGTCTAAAAAATTCAGTGCTACTTAATTAATTTAGGTGTTCAAGTTTTCGTTATAAAATGCGTCTAAACATATTAAGATTTGAATTCATTAATTTTAAGTGTTGAATTAAATTATCAAACAAATTAACCAATACCAGGATAATAATCTTGATTTAAAGCCCTAACTCTAAATTTAAAAAAAAATCATTCTATTAGTTATAGATTGGAGATTCAAATGCCACACCCCCACCTTAAAAAATGCAAAGATTGTATTAGCGTAGCCTCGTGTAAACAAGCCTTTCCCTACTTATGTAACCCGTTTGGAATGTGAGTTTTTTGGGTGTTTGTCTAATACTTTACTGTAGATTACTGTAGAAGTTGTAAGAAAAATTTTTAGGTTGAAATACTCTTTTAGGTTGAAAAAATTTTAGGTTGAAAAACTTTTTTCTTTTCTTTTCTTTCTTCTTCTTCTCCCTTCCCCCTCCCCCGGCACCTCTGCCCCTTCCTCCCCCTCCCTCTCTGCCCCTCTTTTTATCTCCTCTGGCACCTCTTCCTTCCCCCTCCCCCAGCACCTCTGCCCTCTCCTCTCCCTCTCTCTCTCGCCCTCCGACGCCAAAGTTGTTGCAGCCATGAATTTTTTTTTTTATTTTTTAGCTTTGTCTCTCCCCCTCTCCTCCCCTCCCCTAGCTACGATCTGGTCGCGCGACCAGATTGCAGCTAGCGGGAGGGGGAAGGTGGCGGGGGAGGCAAAGGGGAGGGGGGAGGGAAAAAGAAAAAAAAGGAAAAAAGAGACATACACCAACAGATCGATCTGTCAAACGGGGAGGGGAGAGGAGGAGAGAAGGTGAGGGAGAGGGAGAGAAAAAAAATGATGAAGGCCGGCAATAACAACCGGAATAGTGACCGGCGTCGGAAGCGGTGGTGGAGGTGGTGGCCGGCGACGGAGGACGTGGTGGGGTGGGTGGGGGAGGAAAAAAAAGAAAAGTTGAAGGAAAAGTTTTTTGTGTATTATTTTGAAGTGTGTAGGTTAAAAATTTTGATAAGTTTTTTGGGGTTCTTGTAGCAAAAGTTGTTAAAAAACTAGTATTATACAAACTTGCTAAAAACTTGAGGTTCCAAACATGCCACCAATTTGATTTCAAAAAGTCCAAAAATTGTAAGTGTAGTTCTAAACGAGTCTTTCTCTATTACCTTTACGCAAGGCATTAAGGGTGGGCGCGGGTCAGATACTCGCCTCATTCACCATTTGGCTAACTCGATTCGCATTTTGCGGGTCAACCATTTTCTGATCCTTACTCGCCCTGCATATCAACGGGTACTTGGTTATATGGTATCAGCTAAGATAGGGTCGGGGTCAATTGGTACCTGCTCCTCCCCATTTATCATTTAAATTTTAAAAAAAAATGATTTATACTAATATATTTTTATATTTTACACATTCATCTAAGATTCATAAAGATTTTTTATCAAAAAAAGTCTCACACCAAGAAACAAGCATGCGAAAAGAATACAAGATAAAGGAAAAAAATTAAAAGAATTCAAAATCAATAAAAGTTTGAAATAAGTGGCATATTTTTTAAAATATATGTTCCATATTAATTAAATTTTTTTTATAAAATATAAGATTATGACCTCTACCAATGAATCTTGTAAATAAACTATAGTCTCTCACATTTGTAATGCAATTTATTCAATGAAATTACTTATTTAGATCTAAATTATTATTTTATAGTATGTGTATAAAAATAAAAAATTTATATGTATGGCGATTTTAAATTATGTGACCCTAACCCGCCTCGCATATTAGCGGGTATCCGACCCTTTTTTTGACCCGATCAAATAATACAAACAGGGTATCCTAATTTTCAAATCGGATCGGATGTGACGAGTTTTCGGGTTAATGGATAATTTTGTCCACCCCTATGAGGCATGTACCCAACTGATTTTTTGGACTCGTCTTTGTAACTTCTTTTATAAAATTTGTTATGTGATGTTCTCAACTATTTTTCACTTGATATTTAACTGTTCTAAAGCTTAAAAAAGGCAAAATTAGAGGGTATAACATACATGGTTTTTTATTTCAATGTTGACTTCTCTAAAACTGTCTTTGAAAAAAATCAAAATCAGATGAAAAAAATAATAGTAGTATGGAAATAATAATAGACACCTAGTAAGAAATATGAAATAGTGACATAAATACTCAATAATTAAAACAAGAGGATATAATTAACCAACAATGTTTTACAACTCATTAATTATCTTAGATTAATTCACTAAGCTCCTTAAGGTATTAAGTTTGTACGTGTAATTATCATTAAAGTGATGGATTATGTATATTAGGAGAAATTGTTAGCAAATCACTCACGGATACATATTTATATTGAATTTCTATCTATTATCTGGGTTCAAATAGTTTTTTTATCAAATATATGTTTTCTTTTGATTAGTATGAGCATATTGATAAAAAAGTAAATAAAAATTATTTATTTTTAAAAAATTCTATGCCTAGAAAAAAATTGTTCTTTGGTCATTAGCGGCTCGTGTTCCCACTAACCAATGAATAAATCTGCTATTGGTTGAAAACAGGCTCATAGTCCATTTGCGTTTCCCTTCCATTAATGTCACACAATATGCACGCTGTTGTGCTTTCATCCGGTTTTATATGCTTCTCATACTTGCTTCTTTATTTGGTATACAATCACATTATATTATTATATATTTTTAAATATTAATATAAATAAATAAATATTTAGCATATATTCAGTATAATAATATAATATTATAATTATACGCTAGATAATATAATGATCGAATATAAGACAATTATAGTTGTCCAAAGTTTCATAAATGATAAAACTACAACTATACATAAAATAATACTACATAAGGACTTTTCCAGTATCATACTCTTAAGCTAAATTTAGGATACGTTTGATAAAATTGAAGTTTGAAAACTGAAATTTAAAGTTTGAATGTATTAAATTATTGTATTGTTAAGTACTAAATTTAGCACATTTGAGTATATATCATATTAAGTAATAAATGAATAGATTATCATTTATTTTTTAGAGTAAGTTTTGTCTAAAAAATTTAGTACCACTTAATTATTCAAATGTTTAATTTGTAGTTATTAAATACATTTGAATATATTTAAATCTGAATTTATTAAATTTAATTACTGAATTGAGTATTATTGACCTTAGAGTTGAAATGTAAAATGAGTATTATTGACCATTAAATTATAATGATTTCAAAAATTTAAAATTCAAGCCATTATCTTCATTGAATAGAGGGAAACAAATCAAAGTTGCAGCAAATAGGAGAAAGGCGACCGGAGAGACCCAAATCCCCAAAAGCTCAACTGAGCCAACTAGGCGAATCAACCCGGTAAATTGAATCGGCACCGAATTTCACGAAAATTTTCAAAACTCCAAGCCCCCTCCCACCCAACCACAAATCTCCCCGCCTCCCCCAAAAATTTTTCCCAAAATTTGCCTCCCCCCAAAACCCCTTTCTCGTCATTTTATTTTTATGCTTTTACCGCTTCCTCTCTCTCTCTCTCATCCCCTACTCTCACTCGATTTCTTCTTCGAACGATCAAAAAATTAACCCAAAACCAAAACCCCCTTTCCCCTAAAGCCCTAAAATCCCAGACCAGGGGTTTTACTTTTACTCTACTTCCTTGTAGTATAATCTATTGTCAATTTTTTGTTCTCCCGACAAGCCCTTTTGGTTTTTGTTGGTGAATTTTGATTCATGGATTCTGAGAAAGAAACCCTCGAGGAGAAACAGCCAGGAAAGGAGGAGAAGGAGGAGGAGGAAGAGGAGGATGCGGATGCTGCTGTGAAAAATGGTGGAGAAGGGGTAAAAGAAGCCGCAGCGGGTGAAGAGAAGTTGCCGGAGAAAGAGGTGGAAGAAGAGGGAGGAAAAGATGAGATGGAAGTTGATAAGAAGGAAGAGAAAGAGGAGAAAGTAGAGCAGGAGGATGGAGAAGAGGAAAAGGTTGAGGAAGAAGAAGAAGAGGAGGATAAGAAGGAGAAGAAGAAAGTGAAGAAGAGCGCTAAGAAAGTGAAAGAGAAGGTTTCACCTGCGACACCGGCGATTGAGAGGCCCACCAGGGAGAGGAAGACTGTGGAGAGATATACCGAGACTTCTGCCGGAAGGAGTGCGTCGCCAAAACCGATAGCTATTGAGAAGGCACTGATTTTTTATTCTTTCAGTATGGGATTTGAATATTAAGTGAATTAATTGGCAAAATTTTGTTTCGAAATTCATTTGGTTTTTGTGTAATTTTTTTTCCTTTTGCAGGGTCAAGGCACGCCGCTAAAGGACATTCCTAATGGTATCATTTCACTGTGATAATTTTATTTTAGTTCAGTGAAATGCAGTTAATAGTTAAGAGTTTTATTAGTTTGACTATTTGAGGCTTGTTCGACCCTTAATTGTGGTTATCTTGCATATTCATAAGCTGAATAATTTAAAGTTGTCATGATGTGGTTGGTGTCAGAAACTTAGGGCCTTTATTGTTCTCATGGATTAAAGTTTTAGACTTTTAGTGATTTTTCTTTTTGTCTGGATACTTTGTTGTCGATGGGTGTAGATGTTTATGTCTATGTACAATAGTACAAGTTTTCTAGGTGGTTCTTGTCATTCTCATGCAAGAGAATGCTTCTGTTTTGTTGTGGACATTCCAAGTGTGCCTTTTTTAATTTTTGTAATGAATGTTGAGATTCAGGGTGTCCAGGAAAGAGAACTGAAAGAGTGGTTTATGAATTGTGACTGTTTGGAGACAGCTCTGAGATTTAAGCCTGAGCAGGGTTAAATTCTTTTTTGTGGTTTTCGGTGTGCAGTGGTGCTTTAAGGGTTTTAGTACTAGGTGAGTTCTCTGTTTGTTGGTGTTATCATGGTGGCTAAAAGATGTTGATTTAGTCTTATTGATAGCACACAAAACTAGCCATGGAGGAAGAAAGGGCCTGTGAACTCTTATTAATTCACAATTTAAGGTTTCTCATGAGTTTGGTCAGAAATCTTTGAAATGCCCATATTCTGGCTATGTTGAAAGAAGGGAAACCTATTGTAGCTACATCGTGTTTACCACAGCATAGGAGGTATAATTTGGAAACTTGGTGACAAATTGATTTGGAGTTTTGTAAGTTACAATTAAAGGTTTTGACTTTGTTATCTTATTGAGTAAAATTAGATTTGTAAATCGTATGCCTGATATGGTTCTGTCTGTTGATATTTGAGAATAGTTTTAGCAGATTGGAAGGATAAGTGGTCAAAGGCTTCTTTTCCTGGTATCTTGTAGGCACATTCATTTTTAACTTCTTAGAATTCCTCATGCCTTAGTTTAGTGTTTGTTATTGCTGTTGAGAAATGCTAAATTGGATTATTTAGTTTTCTTAGATCCTTTTGTCCCTAGCATAGTAGAATTTCTTTCGCTTGTGGCTGTTGTGTTATTGTCTGTATGTTATACTTCCTTGGAAAAGGTTTCACCTTTTAAGATTGATCTTGTGAATTGTTTCAGTGGCATATAAGCTATCAAAAAGAAAAGCTGATGACACTCTACAGATGCTTCACTACATTCTCTTTGGCAAGAAAGGAAGGGTGAGTTTCTCTTTTTTTTTAACCCAAAATATTCATTGTTTTTTTTTAGGATTGCATTATTCAATTAGCTATTTTGTAGTTAAACTAGAAATGGCTGCCAAATGGTATGCGTATGATGCCTTATGTACTTGCCACTTTCTTTTTGTAAGCTCATTTGGGAATGAGAAGTATTTTGTCCTTGTAAAGTATTTTTGTCTTGTGATGCAGGCACAGACTTTGAAGAAAAACATAGGCATGTTTTCAGGCTTTGTCTGGACAGAAAATGAGGTAAAAATCACGTGGAACTCTTGGTCCTTTATTTCTTGTTATTATTGGTCTTTTTGGTAAAGCTTTTTATGCGAAATGGTTGGATTTGTATCTCTCTTGCTGTGGGTTGTGCAGTTTCTGATGGCTGTTAAGTGTTCACATGTGGTGTTTTATTCATGAAATCAGTGGTTCTTGGCTGTAAATCATCCAACTGCCTTGAGCATGTTATGCCAATTGGTTGTATTTGGATCTATTGGGTTGACAAATCAACTACCCTGCTGCTGCATGATAATTAATAAGCCTGTATGAGCCATTGACCTTGTGGACACGTGGGAATCTGAAGATGGATCTAAAACTGGGAAGGTCCTTGTCATTTGAAACTGGGGTAACTGGGAGAAAATTTTTTAAGGACAAGTATTCTACTTTATTCTGTTCATTTGCTTTCCACCATAAGCTAAAAGATCAAGTTGTTTGTATGGTTTTTGCTTCTGTTTTTTCAAAGCCATAGTCATGAATAATTTGTGAACTTGGGTATATTTTAAGTGGGTAATCTGATGTAGCAAGTTTATGTGTACGCCTAGATGAATGGGTTGTGATTTACTGATCATTATGCTGACATTATATAATCTTCCTTGTTTGACGTCTTCAGGAGGAAAAGCAAAGGGCAAAAGTCAAGGAGAAGCTTGACAAATGTGTTAAGGACAGATTGTTTGTCTTTTGTGATATCCTCAATATTCGGTTGAACAAAGCTGTTGCAAAGAAGGCAAGTTGCTGCTTACTTCCCTGATGGTTATGTTATTTGTTGAAGCATCCATTTATTTTTAATCAATCTTGTACACTTCCGTAGGAAGATCTTTCAGCAAAGTTATTGGAGTTCTTGGAATCCCCACATGCTACCACAGAGGTTTTGCTTGCTGACCAGGAACAGGTGAGTTACTCAAACATCTCTCTCTCTCTCTAGGTTGAATATTTGGCTGTCTTTTCCTGCAGAGTTAATAGGTCATTCTTGTTCTTAAAGTTGTTTGTTTATCTCAGAAGGGTAAGAGACGGAAGGTGAAAGCATCAACAAGTAAAACTTCAGGCCCTTCGGATGCAGCTACAGGAAAGTCAGCAAAGGTTAGTGTCATTTATATGATTGCCAGAACAGTGTACGGGAAAAGATCTGGTACATATAGATTTTTCACGTAGATGAACCTGTTGAATGGGTGGTATTGTATTTACAATGCCAATTCAATGTATTTCCAGTAATCAGTGGACATTCTGGGTCATTTAAGTAGATTGTTGTCTTTGTACTTGCCAATGGAGGATGCCTAAATGTTTCTTTGGTTTGTCATGTTATCAGAAAGCTTTTTCTTTGGTAAAAGGAACCCATGATAATTTACATAGCTTGTGGATGAATCTCTTTTTGGCATGTAGATGATATAAGCAATAACTGTTCTTTTCTCCATCTCTTTTACCAACTAAAATAAATGCCCTGCAAGATTGAAGACTCTTACTGGAGAATGGTAGAGTTTCAGTTAGAGCAAAGGGTTTTGTCATTAGTTACTGGAACTGCTTGCTTGGGGCATTAATGGGATGTCCCTTCCACAAAAATGGATTTCGTGTAGTGTTCTCCAGCGAGTATGGTCCTACTTTTGATGGGTTTGGATAGTGGTATAATTGGAATTTTTGCTGTTGTTTAGCAAGAGGGGTTTCTGGAGTTTATCTTGAGTTGTCTGTTTACGTATGTTAGGATGAAGTTTTTGTGAGCAACTTCATTCTTTCCTGGATCATGGATGATCTTGTTATGCTGTCCAGGCCTAGGTTGTAACAGAGTTAATTTTCAACTTTTTTATTTTCTTTGTTTGGGTTTAGAGATTGATTGTAACATTTGTCTCTGGGATTACTGAGAGATGTCTGATTTGACTGTTATGGTCTGGTGTGTATAGTTTCCTTTGCTTTCATCTTTCAAGTAACTCATAGCTGAATCCAGCTGTTTTCTTTTGGAAACAGCCTTGTGATTCCATTAATTTCTGATTAGATAAGCCAGGTAAAAGGAAGTGGCCCTTCAGGGTCCATTAAGTAATATTTATTATCTGCTTCATGATACTGAAGTTTCTTTGTTGTCAAGCTAAGATGCCAGTTTCCTGTATAATATTTCTGTAAGTCCTGCTGTGCTGCACAGAAAATGTTTTTTTTTTTTATCATGAGAAAGGTTATCAAATTTAGTTTTTTGAGATCAAAGTGCTACTAGTTTTTAGTATCTTGAAAGCATGTAGTATGTTATCAAATACATAGATCATTTGGCAGGTCATGGTTTTGTTCCGATTTCTTTGGCTTTTTTTGTTTGTTGCCAATACTGGTAATGTTATTTCTACTCAATTTCAGAAACAAAAACAGGATTCTGAAGTTGGGGAAAAGCGCAAGCGTTCCTCAACTGAGGATGAAGAAGATGATGCGTTTGAGCATTCTGACAGCAAACAAGAATCTTTGGGGGATGAGGATAGTGATGCAGTTGTCAAAGCAGAAAGTGATAATGAGCAGAGCAAGTCAGATGAAGATGTTGAAGAAGATCACGAGGAACCCAAGCAGAAGCCAAGTGAGAAAAGTGCTTCTAAGAAGAGTGTGAAGAAGGAATCTGGTGATAATAGCAGGGAGAAGTCTAAGGCAGTGAAGAAAGAGAGCCCAGCCAAATCTCCCAAAACCTCTGGTAAAAGTGCCAAAAAAACAGTCAGTTCAGGATCTAAGAAAGTTGCTACTGAATCTGACTCAAAGGAGAAGTCCAAAGTTTCATCTTCTAAGAAACAGAAGGTTGAAAAGGAGAGCGAGAAAGTACGTGATGCTTCTGGGAAAGAAAAAGCTTCAAGTATTAAGCAGTCAAGCAACTCTTCGGCAAAGGGTTCAGGAAAAGATCAAGGTGTGTTGTTTATTGTTTAATATAGTTTGATCCAAAATCTTATTCAAATACTGATAGCATAGTTCAGAGTTTTATTGCCATTCATCATTATCATTTTACTGCATCCATGCATTGCACTGTATGGCTTCGGAATGTTTGAGGATTCTGTCCTTGATTTTGGACTACTAGCGTTTATGCTTGACTAGTGGTTAGTATGTTATTGATGTTAGTTCATAAGAGTAATGACCTTATATGAGATTGGTTGTAAAATTCACTCAATTTTTTGAAAGTTCCAAGATGCATGCATTGTGTGGCGTAATTGCATCTGGGCATATTTGTTGCAAATATTTGCTGCATGATTGTTCACTTTTCCGAAAGAACGTCACGTCCATTGGTATGCTGTGAACATGTTATAACTTGCTTTGAGACTTTCAGGGAAATCAAAGAGTGACAAGAAGGCTAAGGCAGAACCCAGCAATGAGGAAATGCATAAAGTAGTAGTTGCCATTTTGAAGGAAGTGGATTTTAACACTGTAAGTGGTCTCTGTTGTTCTCTATGGAGCATAATTATTTCTGACAGCGTGGAGTCTATTATTAATCTTTGTACTTACTTAATTGCAGGCAACCTTATCTGATATTCTCAGGCAACTTGGTATGTTTTTAATGGAATCATATGATTCGGACTCTTTAAGTTACACTTGTGGTTGCTAAGTTGGTTGACTTTATTGCCTTCAGGAACCCACTTTGGAGTGGATCTAATGCACCGAAAGTCTGAAGTTAAGGCTATAATTACTGAGGTTATAAATAACATGACCGACGAGGAAGATGAGGAAGAAGATGAGGAAGCTGGGGCTGGGAGTAATCATGAGAAAGATGAGGATGATGACAATGATGCTTAAATTTAAAATCCAAGCATATGCCGTGGATGAGGAATGTATCAGTTTGAATTAGTTGTTCAGTATGATGATGAGAAGCGTTGTACAAGGGACTTTTATCAGATGGGGGTGTGCAGCACAACTGCAACTGCGGTATCATTTCCTTCTGTCAAACTTCTTACAGATGAAGGCGGAATAGGTCACCTGTATCATATAACATTTAACTGTGTGTCTGTACTTTGGATGAAATCTCACCATTAGGGATTTTTTACATTCTAATCCCCTTCCTATCTTTAGCTTATAGCTTGAGCATGAAATTGATGTAGTTGTATTTATTTGATGTTAAACTCTGTAAAACACCTAGGAAATTTTCCAGAAGTGGGTTCAGTGAACTTAGATTTGTAATTTTTATACTGTTCTTTGACACATAGATGAGACATTTTACAGTGAGAAGGGTGGATTTGAAAGTACGGTCTTTTACTTATCTTCAATGTCTTGAGTTTTCATTTTGATATTGATGCGCTGCAAGCCATTAAGCCTGTAATGTGTGCAACTCTTTTTACTTTTGCTTGTAGTAGTAATTTTGGTTTTTCAGTTATTAACAAGATGCTTGCTCCTGGAAGCATTCTTCTTGCTTTGGCAATAGCGTCGTTGTCAAGTTGCTATCCTATTTCTAGTTTACTTAGTGGAATCATTGTAAAAATAGAATAAACTACATTCCTCCACAATTAAAAAAAAAGTACAGTAAATTTTCGGATATGATTGTGTCAAGCAAATACCTAAATCCTTCGAGTAGGTAAAATAACCGTGCTATCGCTTGATAAAACAAAAAAAAAAAAATTAAATTAAATAAACTTGCTGTAGTGTAAAAGAGAAAAAAAAAAAAGGGTTGTAAAATCAAATGTAAACAATATCTAAAGCACGAGCTGAAATGACACCTTTTGTGTTCCTAAAAATTTCCTCTATAGATAATTGTATATATTAATCTAGCAATTGCACAGGAACGCTCATGATTCCATTAAATAAACGCAGACTACTCGTAGTTAAAGGAAAAGAATATCAAATCCATGTGATGAAATCCATCTCTCATAAGTGGGATTTTACTATCTATCATAGGTGGTTGGCGTTAAAAATCATTTCATCAATGTCTGTTAATTCCAAATTGATGAGTATCATATCTATCAGATGCATAGATCTTCTGTCTCACTTGTTATCTTATAACTATGACAGTTTTGTTCTTAATTAGTTCTTCTTGATAAGAGAATAAAAGGGATTTCTGTCTCTGGTGGGTTTTGGCTGCATTTTAACGTCATAGTCGGTGTGATCTGATCATATGTATATCCTTGACCTGATGTTTCCACTGGTGCTGCTGTCCTTGATTCCTTGCACAGCATGTATGGTTTAAGTTTATCTTAAAAACGTTGGAAGCTTTGCATGGTTTTGGATTGATATTTTCTGCAGCTTTTCTAGAAAAATATACTGTAACGATTTGATATATATGAGATCAAAAGGTGATTAAGAAACGTGTTCGTGGAAAACATAAAAAAATTTTGGTAGAAAAATCCAATCCAAACACTAATCGAATGACAACTTTATTGCAATCTCAAAATTGTCTTGTCTGCATAATATAGTCTCAGATAAGGTCGAAATGTTGAATTCAGAAGTGAGAATATGCGTCAGAATCTGATATCACCATTTGGGACTATTTCTCACAATCATAGCTATCAACAGGAAAGCAAGGGAAGAAGCAAAATTGTCTTGTCTGCATAATATAGTCTGAGATAAAGCCGAAATGTTGAATTCAGAAGTGAGAATATGCGTCAGAATCTGAGATCACAATTTGGGACTATTTCTCCCAATTATAGCTATCAATAGGGAAAAAAAAAGGGAAGATGAAGAGGAAGAGGAAGAAGACGAAGAAGAGAAGAAGAAAGCCAATCCAATAGCACTGGATTTTTGCCCTGAAATATTGCTTAGATATTGACTAATTTCGTGATTATTACTCAAAACATAGCTTTGGCATAATTAGGAATTATTTTTTGGCAGTGCTACTAAGCTAATGTAAGTGAGCAAAAAGTCTTTTATTTCCCCCTAATCTCAAGCAATAAACAAAAATCTGAAAGTAAATTTTTTGTCCCTCAACGTTACCATATGTGGGAGGAACAAATTTGCAATGATAATTGCACAAAAAATAATTTTTTTTTGCAATAATGAGCAAAAACTTGTGATTAAGTTAGGTAAGTGCTGTTGTTCTGGATGAGGGTAGGGTGTGCACCAACTAAACCAAACTCATACATTAAGTTCTTAAGTTTGCTATTCTGTTCTAGTCTAAGATTTAAAAGTTTTTCTTTGGGTTTGTTAGGCTACAATATCAACGCACATGATATATATGGGTTTTTTTTACTTTCAGCCATGGCTTTCAAATCAATTATTATTGTTCTTACATAATCTATCTTTTTCAGAATTCTCATGCAGCAACTTGCTCAATCTAATTGTCAACTTATCAGAGATTAAAAGATCAAAAAGGGCTGTGCTTACACATTTGGTAAGCCCCATTAACTAACTAATCATCCTAACAGAAAGTTAGAGGTAAACCCATGCAGAAGTGTGGTCTTCTTTTCCTCTTTTCAACACATACATAAGAAAATAATTCCTCTAATTTAGGTCATACATGAAAATTAAAAAAAGATACCAGAAGATATATGTAACTTAGCATGAAATGTACTGAGAAAAATGAAGAAGAGAGTGAGATGAAAGAAGAAAAAAGAAAAGGACTTATAATGGAGAGGAAGAGATTTTAGGAGAAAATAAGGAAAAGGGAAAACAATAAAAATCACAACATTAGCTAATGCCTTGATGCTGTGACATGTTCTCCTTGGCTGTTTCAACAGAGCATAACCCTCAAGAAACCCAAAACACTCTTTGATTCTTGAGTAATGTAGGGGTGAATTGCCATCAATCTAGGCAAAAAAAGTGCCAACTTAATTACAAAACCATGATGCTGTGGAGATTTGATCATAATCTTCTTTTCTTGTTGTTATGCTATATTATAAGTGAAGTAACTAGGAATAAAGTGATCATCTGCGGTAGCGTGGCATTTTGCTGCATCAAATTTTAGATGCATCAAGCAATCAAATTTGGACGCCAACCCTACCAACCAACCCCACAGGATCTTCTCTACTACGCCGTGTTCTCTTGACTGTTACTAAAATTTTGTTCCATGGCTAGTAGCCTAACCATACCAATATGAGTATATAGAATTTGTCCTCACCAAATGACCAAAACAAAATTTACTAAAATCAAAAGTACAATGGGATTACGTACATAAGAATTAATAGGCAATTATCCACCCCCCCCCCCCCAAACACAAAGAAACCCCAAAAGATATATATTAGTCTTATATCTTCTTTCTCTAGAAGTGTACAAGAAGAATCTTAGCAATTAAATTTGCCAATCATAAAGTACTAGTCATTTTCATTGGACCATCTTTGTTAACCAAAACTTAACAATCTTCAAATTTTGCAAGCAATTGTCTTCCTATATATTCCTTGAATCCCTTTCCCCGAAATATGATATTCTCAGTTTAGCACGGCCAACAGATAGAAAAGCTCTCTTTACTAGTGTGTGCTTATTGAAGGTAAAATATCTGAACATGTTTTTTTTCTCGACTGTCTTTACTAGTTATGAACAAGTCATGAGATTTTATCTCCACTGATGCAATTTGCATGAATGAAACACTCTAAACACACAAATTTCATCTCTTTGAATTTCACTAACATGGTGTTTTGACTCAGGATTGTGTCATTTGAACAATTTAGCAATGGAGAATGGTAAGAGCAACACATTTGAGCTCACCGTCAAGCAGGGACAACCAACTTTGATCCCTCCAGCTGAAGAAACACAGAAGGGCCTGTACTTCCTCTCAAATCTTGATCAGAACATTGCGGTGATTGTTCGTACAATTTACTGCTTTAAATCAGGGGAAAAGGGCAATGAGGAAGCTGTAGGGATGATCAAGGATGCTTTATCAAAGGTTCTTGTTCAGTACCACCCTCTTGCAGGGCGTTTAACTATTAGTCCTGAGGGAAAGCTGATAGTGGATTGTACCGGAGAAGGGGCTGTCTTTGTTGAGGCTGAAGCAGATTGCACCATTGAAGACATCGGCGACAACACAAAGCCTGATCCTGTTACTCTCGGAAAGCTGGTTTATGATGTTCCAGGCGTGAAAAACGTACTGGAGATTCCTCCTTTGGCTGCTCAGGTTACAACATGTCTTTAACTTCTATTTCGAGTATTAGCTCCAGCAAACTTACATCTTTGAATAACTTTTTGAGTAAAATATAAGCAAATCTCTGTGGTTAAAGAAAAAGGCCGCGAATAAAAAAAAGGGAAAAGATTTTGATTCAGGAATTAGGCTTTTGCAATGTCACATGTATATTACATGATCAAGAAAAGAAGTGGAACATCTGAATTTACATTTTATCCTTGAAAGTTCAGTAGAGCTTTCATAACAGAAATTATTGCAATAGTGCAATCTTACGGTATGTGGCTTGCCCTGCTGTTTATTGTTCCTTTACCCTGGAAATTTAAGGTCTTTGAGTGATAACTGATTTTGCTCTACAGGTGACTAAGTTCAAGTGTGGAGGATTTGTTCTTGGGCTGTGCATGAACCACTGCATGTTTGATGGGATTGGTGCAATGGAATTTGTCAACTCCTGGGGTGAAGTTGCCAGAGGACTGCCTTTAAAAGTGCCTCCATTTATGGACAGAACCATACTCAAAGCCCGAAATCCTCCCAAGATAGAATTTCCCCATCATGAATTCGCTGAAATTGAAGACACATCAAATACTGCTGAACTCTACAAGGAGGAAATGCACTACAGGTCATTCTGTTTTGACCCAGAAAAACTCGAAAAGCTCAAAAGGAAAGCTTTGGAAGATGGAGCTCTGGCCAAATGCACCACATTTGAAGCCCTGTCAGCATTCATATGGCGATCTCGTAGCCAGGCCCTGAAGATGAAGCCTGATCAAAAGACAAAACTTCTCTTTGCAGTTGATGGAAGATCAAGATTTGATCCCCCAATTCCAGAAGGCTACTTTGGCAATGGAATTGTGCTTACAAATTCACTTTGCAGCGCGGGTGAGCTAGTCGGGAATCCACTTTCATTTGCAGTGAAGCTAGTCCAAGAATCAGTCCAAATTGTCACAGACAGTTATATGAGATCTGCTATAGACTACTTCGAAGCAACTAGAGTAAGGCCTTCTTTGACTGCAACGCTTCTCATCACAACCTGGTCTAGGCTATCTTTCCATACTACTGATTTTGGATGGGGAGAACCTGTTTTATCAGGGCCTGTAGCCCTTCCAGAGAAGGAAGTAAGCCTGTTTCTGTCTCATGGAAAAGAAAGGAAAAGCGTCAATGTGCTTCTGGGGTTGCCAGCTGCTGCAATGAAAACGTTTGAAGAGCTTATGCAGATCTAAAGCTCAGAACCTTTTGTTACTGAATCTTTCATCCTGCATTTTATTCTACCTATTGTCATTATTTATGTTCTGTATTTGTTTCCACAACACACTTACATTTCCTGATCCAGGAATGTATTCCAAGCTATGTTTCTGGCTAAAAAAGATTATGTAAGATTATCGTTCCTGATTTTGTACCAATACCAACAGTTGAACAAGTGCAATTATTGTTCATATTTCTTTCTAATGTTTGATCAACGTTGATTGATCACATAGATTACTGTGCATATGGAGGGGCAGAGCCAGGCTACTGAGGCAGACAAATTGCCCCCCAACCCCCTCAAATTTTCATAATTTTTTAACCGTTAATTAAATTATGGGAAAATTTTCCCTTTACTCTCTTTCTAAAAATATAAAATTTTCCACCATCGTATTTGAAAAAGTAATAAATACCACTTGAATGGACAAGGATTCAAAATTTTAGAACAACAACTGCATTATAATAATTTTCTTCTGTAAACCAATAATTGAATTGGAACGTAAACTATATGTTATTGATCCAAGTGATTATTGACCCCCTAATCATGGACCTTTAACTCCGCTACTGTGTATATCCCTTTAACCCGTGAGAATTCAACGCAACATGAGCTCTACATGAATGCTCAAAACTATGAATAAATTTTCTCATGTTCTTTCCAAAGCAAGTATTGAGAAGAGCTAGCAACGTCTGCAAAAATTTGGAATAGAATACACGGTTAGTAATGATTTTTGATTGAGACAATTGTCGCTATAAGTTTTTAATGCCCGTCCCAATCTCACAGAAGTAATCATTGGCATGGATTAATGAATGCGACTATCACTCTATGCCAAATCTCCTTTGTACCAAACAAATAAACAAAATACAAAATTCAATGTAAGGTTGTGTTAGACCAGAACAAAAAAAAAAAAAAAAGGCACAGTTCACAAACACAAAGGCTGCAAAGCGATGTTGATGAAAACTTTAGGGGTGAAACACAAAAACCCTTGAATAGTTTCATTTTGTCAGTTTGAGGGTAATAGCAATTTGAATCACAATTTAGTTTCCACACATTAGTCCTTATGCGTTTTACTGGATTTTCGAATCTTCTTCTAGGAATGTACCTTAATAGTGCATATGAGAAAGAAGGGCAGATAATGAAGTTTGTATAGCTCATTATTTTCTAAAAAAAGTAAATTAAATGCTAAAATTGTTTTTATTGATGCCAGTTTAACCACATCAGTGTCATTTGAAAGGACTATAAGCATTTAATTAAGGGATAATTTCAGAAACCTCCCCTGAGGTTTCTGATAATTGCACATAAATACCCTTTTATATGAAAAATTACACTGCCCTCTCCTTGATTGACATATTTGATAACAAATTAAGCCCATGTGAGAAAAAGTAATCTTAAAAGTGATGAATCAGTCTTGTCAAACAATTATATTCCAAGTCCGCCCTTATTGCCCCTATAAGAAAATGAGTTAGAATTTTGGGCAAGAAAAATGGCAATAATAAAAGAAAAATTGGCACCAAGTTAATCCCCTTGGAACGTGAAAAAAACATTAAACAAATCAGCATTCTAGATAGTAAAGTCTTATAAGAATAGTTAGAAGTGCAACAGTATCCAAATACTGATAATGATCAACCTAAGTGTACTAGTTATATTCATTTCATTCAAGTTGTCAAATCCATTTGAAATATGGATATAATTGTAAAAATGTACCCCCAAAAGTTGAGCCTTGGTAGTTATTATAATGGTAGAACCACAAGACCACGAAATGGTGGATTTAGATTCATCTGCAATATTTAGTAGGAATTTATTTGCCATGTTTCAAAATCAAAGATTCTAGATGTACAAAGCACTATAAACTAAATAAACTAAAACAAGTCTTAAATATAATAAATAACAAAGTCATGCACTTCAAGTTTATTGAATACCCACCAAAAGTTGTTATGTTGTTCAATTCAAACATATTACAAGGAATTACATCCATATGGTCTACAAACAAGTTGATTACTAGCTCATTTTCATGCAGTTTAAACCTTTCCGGTAACTGCCTTGTTAGTATTGGCATTCATCGTTGCAACACTTGGAGTCCCACACCTCATATGCAGCAAATAATTAAGATTTTCAGGTAATTCATGAAGTGTTTTCTTACAAACATCATTCAACAATTCTATACAAGAATGCTTATCAAGATCGACATTAGGAATCCTGATTCTTTTCCCATTGTAGTGAACTACAATGTCATGTGCAACCATAGGTAATATCCTGTTTTATACAATTAATGATTAGTATCATAGTTGTTATTTACTAAAACCAGAACTCGAATAATAAACTAAAACCTTCTTTATCATGTAATGACATCTAAAAGCACCTTTCAGAATGCAAAAAACTCCTTAAACCATTATAATTTTTTTTCATTTACCCACATTAGATAGCTTTATTATCCCGAAACAATCTCAACTAATCTTTCATTCTTCCATTACCATTCTTTATTGCTCAACAAGTTTTACAAGTCGTACAACTGGTAAATTGCATATAAAAATATTATACTTGGAAGACTTATTATGGGATAATTTCAGAAACCTCCCCTGAGGTTTCTGACAATTTCACTGAGCTCCCCTGAGATTTAAAAATTTACACTTACCTCTGTTGATTTGATGGTTTTAGTAACAAAACTTTAAAATGATATTGACTTGGTTAATTTTTTAAATAAATACCAAAAAATGCCCTTACATAATGAGTTTTAATTTATTTTTCTATACAATTATAAGATTATCTAGTATAATTATAAGGAAAATATGCCAAAATTTTCATGTCCATACCTACTATTTGATAAACAACTACAATAATAATTTTATCACTGTGATAGAATACTTTTGATGGTACTTTATTATGGATTTAGATTTATAAGATAGAAAAAAAATGTTAAAATAATTCATTTAGACTTTATGAATTTTTCGAGTAGTGGAATTATCATAATTTAGTAGTGGTTTTGGACCATTTTTTTATTTATTGTTAACTTTAGTACCAAAAAATAGAAAACAAAGATCAACAAAAATATTAGATTATATATAAAATTAACTCGTCAAAAAAATTACTAGTTCGATATTTGGTTACAATAGAAACTAGAAACAATAAGAAGGAATAAGAAGGCAAAAGAATGAAAAAATAATTTTAAAACTCATTCTAAGTATAAGCATACCAAATAAGGGAATTTCATTAAAATATTTAAGAATAAAATTATCATTTTAAATGATAAGGGAGATTTGTATAATTTTTCAAACCTCAAGGGAGCTCAGTGAAATTGTCAGAAACCTCAAGGGAGGTTTCTGAAATTATCCCCTTATTTTTCCCTATATTTCTAGTATTCTAGGGGCTGATTTTGTAAGGATATTTCGGTCACTTTATTATTGTTGAAGATGACATCTGGTCACATCAAAATGAAAGGGGAGGGCAGTGTAATTTTTGATATTGGAAGGTATCTATATGTAATTATTAGAAATCTCAGGGGAGGTTTCTGATATTATCCCTTTAATTAAATCCGTTCACTTGGAGATGCATTAATTTCATGCATACTCTCAAATTTTAGCACTTGTCACACTTTGCATCCTTAAATTCGATTTCTTAAAAAGTCCCCATTAGATTGCTGCTGCGGCTTGAGCTTGTAATGTGCAATCTTTGACAAAAAATTACCCTTTTTCTGTTCTATGTCTGTAATAATTGGAACATCCAATCGAAATTTAGACTAATTTGTTTCATATGCAATTGCTAAATTATCCCATTTTTTAGACGTGCAGAAAATGTATGTGAGTTAGCAAAGCGAAGTTACTCCTAATAGATTGCATGGGAAGTTCTTGTCATTTTTCTTTCCTTTTTTTTTTTTAATCAGCAAGAGACTCCAAACTTTACAAAAAAGAGAAGGGAGAAAGGAAGTCCGGACAATCGAACCACAGACATCATGATCTACTAGCTAACATTCCTACTAGTTAAATTGGGTTTTGAGACAAGTCCTTGCCATTTTACACAGGAGTGAAATGGCTTAGTAATTTTGTCAGGTATGGAATCCTTTAGTCATTTGCGAGACAATATATAGGCTACTTATATTTCCTCACTTCTCAGATCTCGCTGGACTTGCTATGTTTCCCTTTCGTCCATACTTACAGCACTTAAAAGGCCATGTTATATAATGGCTAGACAGGATGCTTTTGGCAAAAGCAGCATGAATTTCCTTCCTCTTACATTAACTGATATGAAAGTGATTCCTAGCATGAGAGATCATATCCATTTAAGTCACCTGAAAACATTTATCAACGGCCGATTGGTCAAAATGTTTTTTTTTTTTTTTTGAAGGATTGGTCAAAATGTTTAAAAAAAACTTGAGTTGAAACTAAGTATTTGTATTCCGTACTAGGAATTAAGTAATGCTGGGCTACTATATCAAAGGTTAATAACTGAATACAATTGATCAAGGCAGATTATAGGGCTGTTCATCACATGATTTAGCAAAATTATATCATCTGGTATTCAAAGAATATATGAGGTCTATGATAATTCTTGATACCATATTTAATCAAATCTGCTTTTCTAACTGGTCAAATCACATCATGCAGCATCAAGCTAAGTGTATAATATGAAGTATTAATTGTGTGAGATGTGCATTTATCTACTTAATCAAACACGATATGCAGAGAACCAAATGATTTTTTAGTGGGAAAGAATTTTTCACTAAACTGACAAAAGAGTTTGACCGCTACTCATACATGATAGATCGGAATATACAGACTACATGACAGGAAAATCCCAACTATCTTTAGTCTGTCCTCATGATGTTGAGTATCTATGATCTATGATGTTACGTGTATGATGTCTAGTATCTATATATGCCTTTAGTGTGAGATAACAATGCAATTACTTTAAACTTTCTGATAATGTAAGTCCTCTTTCATAAAGTTGTAAAAGAAAATAAAAATGTACAAACCGCTTCTTGCTTTCCTTTTGAAACCAAAAAGCCAAAGGTTTGATGAAATGATGAACTCAGCAGTATTTGTTATACCTCAATTTCACACAAAAAGAAAGATATTTTTCTTTGAACGTCTATTTTTTAAGAACGTGCAATTCAAGAAATTACTTCAAAATAGTTGAGTTTAGACGCATGCACGCAGATGCGGCGTTTCAGTAGTTGAGTTCTCAATTTTCTTGGTATTCAACCATTCACATTGATCTTATCAAATCTCAGTATCCCATACTTATTAGGATAGCCTGAAATGAGGCATAGGAAGAAATCTATATGGCAGAATAACTTAGACGACAAAAAAAAACTCTTAGACAAAGCAATAATTAGAATCTATACATTTGTTCGATTCAGAAGTGATTCATCTTCAGCAACCGGGGTGGAGTGAGAAGTCCATATGGACTATAAACTTCAGAGATGGTGCCGTTTCGATGACGCCGTGCCGGAGTGAAAGGACTGCAGGAGCCACATGCAAATCCACCACCAGCTGATGAATCAGAATCATCAACCGTGGCCTCCTTGCCACAATCCATCTCAGCTAAGACTTTGTAAAAAAGATCAACATCACATGGAAGCAAAAGAGGGCCTTCATTGCTATACCCATACTCCAATGCAGCATCGTCAAGCAGCATCTTGAACAATGGATGATTAGCACATTCTGCCTTGATCACAAACCTTTGTTTCTCAGGACCAACATACACTGAAAAACAACCTTTAGGAGCAACTTTATACCTTGTTCTGTACTGATCATCATGATTTTGTTGAGATTTTTCAGCTGCCCCAGTACAATGCCATGATTTACTCTTCGACAAAGAAATGATAGCAGCACCCTCCATTCTTGAAGGTTTTGCCTGAATGCTTTGAAATGATAAAGAAACCACCAATTTCTTGATCATTGAATTGTTCTTCCACTTGCTCTTTCCAGTATCCATTATTTGTCCGTCCAACAGCTACAGGCAAAAGCAAAAGATACAAATCACGAATATAACAAAATACTAGTACTACTCTATCGTTATACTTACAATACTCGAGTTCTTTGGCTTTGCTTCAACAAATTCTTATATATAATTTCTCTACGTTTGCTGTCATGAGGGACGAAATTGATGAGGTGCAGTTGTTAAGTTGCTAACTGGGGCAATTTGTAAAAAGAATAGGCAACTACGTGGTATGGTTTCCGCACCGAATATAAATACTAGTGAACCAAACTATACAACGTCCAATGTCAACAAACTCATGGACCTAGGACAGCCTTGATGTAGTGGGCAGATATCTAATCGAATGTGACTAAAAAGGGGCAAATTACACTTTACCCCTCTGTGGTATAGCTAATTTGAACATAACCCCCTATAGTTTTAAAAACTATATATAACCCCTTCATAATTTGGATTAAAGTATCAAATTGATGGAAATGATCATTTATAACGGAATCTATAAAAATGTCAAAATTACCCTTATTTAAAAACTAATGCGGTTGAAGTGACCAAAATATATAAACATAATATGCATGAAACTCTAACTCCATATAATTTTGTATTTTACCATATAACCCCCTTATAGTTTAATGCTTTACTATATAACTTCCTTATAGTTTTCAATATATATACATAACCCCCATGTGATTAATAAATAATTTTTAACTTTATATAGGGGTATTTTTGACATTTTAGTCGACTCCATTATGGATTGCAAATTTCGTTACTTTGACATTTTAATCCAAATTATGAGGGAGATATGTATAATTTTTGAAACTATGGGGAGGTTATGTAAATAAACACTAAATAACAGGGGGGTAAAGCGTAATTTGTCCATAAAAAAATTTGAGCCCTTTTTCTTGACTCTATTATTCTTGTTGTGCAAAAGAGAAATCCATCAAGAAATTAGTTGTTTGAGACAATAATGCCTCGAACCACCAATTGACCTGGGAAAAGATTAGTCTAAATAATTAAGTTGCGTGATTTGTTTTTCTTGTACTTTTCAAAAGGTTCACATTGTTGTTGATGGGACTGATGATCATCCAGAATAATTAATGAAGAAGAGCTTAGCACTTTTTGTCTATTTTGAAAGCCAAAAAAGATTATATATAGCCAAATCATTAAGGCTGTCAACCGTTTAAAACATGAATCGTGAAGGTGGTGAATGGTCCTCCGCTGTATCCAGACGATTGACCTTAATTCCAATCAATTAATAGTGAATACAAGCAATAAATATGCCTGCATTAGAAGCAATACAATGCCTTCAGGGTGATTCATTTTGGCCCCAAAATCGACTAAATTTCCTTGTTTTAATGTTGTTGACCATTTTTAATTAACGAAAGATAACAAAGCTAATTTTTTACCTGGTTCAGGTTTTATTGCACTCTTAGTCTTCAGTACCCATGTCCACGATGTTGAATCATCAGCATTGGTGCCTTTGACCTTTGACAAGGGCTTTTGCTTTGCATATGTTAACAACTTGATTCGTCCGCCTAAGGTCTCATAATTTTGTCTGATAATTCGTCAATTTACATCATTCTTGTGGAGAAAGCAAATTACAGTAGCTTAAACTAAAGTTTCCAGTTGATCCTGGAATTTGAATTCGTCATCGTTCTTCATGTACTCTCTGGGATTATATTACTACAATTAATGCAATTTTTGGAAAAAAGAAGTACTAATATGGATTGATCAAAAGTATTTGGTACAGCCCCATAAAAATTCTTTTACACACTTCAACACTTATTAGAGCACATCATAATACAGGTAAACCAGCTGGAAGCATTAATTGTCACCAAAACTCTGAGAATTAGTTGAAACGCATTAAAAAGAAAATGCTAACTGGAAATATGATTATAAAGCCAGGGTTATTTATTTTCAGCTGCAGGTTAGTTACTGGCACTAAATAGTTGCATTAACTGAGAGTTGTAAAAGAGGAACGCATTAAAAGTTGTAAAAGAGGCATTAGCTCTTCCATCCAAAATGAACAAGAAATAGTGATATGAGTCTGCTTAACACTAGGATGTAATGTTTGTGTTCTGTCTATAACATCATTTTCTTTATTGAATTTGTGTTAGATAGTTAGTTGGACTGCAAGTTTTCTAGATGCAAAAAAAAAAAAAAATTCAAAAAGAGTAACAATCTTCATTCAATTTGTGAGATAATTAGTTTGCATTTATTCTTATAATAAACAAGATTTCTTCAAAATTGCTGGTATTTGTACTATATATCTTCGCTGCTTTGCTACTTTTTTTTAAACAAAAAATTTATTAAATGGAAAAGAGATGTTTTATGTTGTTCACATGAAGCTTTCTTGACAACAAATTCAAAGCACTAAAAGCATAAAAATGTTTCAATATTATAAGGGTTAATTCCACTTTGTCCCCCCAAACTTTGGACAATAACCCACTTTAGTCCCTAAACTTCAAAATTGGACACTTAAGTCCCTAAACTTATATATTGGGACATTTAAATCCCTAAACTTATAAAATGGGACACTTAAATCTCTAAACTTATAAAATGAGACATTTCGATCACCAACGGCATTCAGGATTCTGTCAACAATTTTCCTTAATTGGGAGGTATTTACAAGTTTAAGGACTTAAATGTCTCATTTTGAAGTTGAGGGACTGAAGTGGGTTATCAGCCAAAGTTTGGGGGGACAAAGTAGAATTAACCCATAATATAATCCAATAAACCTTGAATTGCTGATATATATATATATATATATATATATTAAAGCTGGGATGTTACATATAGGCCCTCATTCAGACACATTAACATGGATAAATTAGTGAGGAGAAGAAGGGCTGTCCGGTACATAGCAATAGCAGAGGCATTTTCCAAAGCGTAACCTGAAACAATTGGCTGTGGAGTTTGGATACAGTCTGCTGCAATCTCTAATACACAATATTCTATTTGATCTCTTTCCAGAATCACTCTTCTAGTTTTCGAATCCCCAAAACCTCCTGCATTTGGCACTTCGGCTGCAAAAAGTGTGAGAAAGATTTTAGGTTAGTATTAATTCTAAGTCTACAAAATTAACTAAATGTATAATAAAATAACCCTGTTTTCTTTTTCTTTTTTTTTTTTACATGATGAAATTGGTTTCATTTTTTCAATAAGAAAATGTCAATTTTATGTAACTTAAACTGGTGTGTGTGTGTGTGTATACATATATTTGTCAAAAAGGTAATACGTAACAAGTCTAAGATGGCTAAATATATGCTAATTCACAGAATAACTATTCGTTCTTTTTCACTATGGTGCATATTTTTCTTATCATAACAAGGATTGAGAGGGTAGAGTGAAAAGAAAAAGTACCCAAATTGATGACAAAGAGAAGGGAGAGAATGCAACAGAAGATGAGAATTTTTGACATTTTGGAGGAAAGATGGGTGCAAATACGAGTGTTGGCTTCTCAAACTTGTTCTTGTATTTCCTTTATATAGGCCAAGCAGTGGTGTGTTTCATTTAATGATCTTTTCCACAAAACAAAAAATGGAAATGAGATCTTTAGGCCTCTCTTAGAATTCATTAATTGGACAATTATTGCATTAATCTATTCTCTGTTAAAATTTGGGATAACTCATAAAGTTTGTTAGGCTTTTCACAATATGCATTAATTATGGGTCAACCAAATGTACTAGGATTAATCGTCTTCCCTTTTCTATTATTTAGTTTATGTTAGGGGTGTAATTGTAAATGAACTCAGAACTTGCAAGCTTCTTAGTTAAAGATCTGCTTGACCCCGGTGATGATTGAATTTAATTAAACTTTAAAGCTTGAGCTCAAACAATTAATGCTATGTGAAACTTGAAAGGTATTAGAGTTTAATCACAAAGTTTATGAGTTATTAGGATTGGCATCAGTTGAAAGATTCCTGATTAGGTCAGACCCAATCCACCAAGCCAACAAGACATGAGGAGTTGGGCCTGATTGAAACAAAGATTTTGTTAAAGATAGGTACTAATCTATGTCAAAAAAAAAAATTTAAAAAAGGTAATGTTATTTGCACGCTCACTATCTCATTTTTATTTTAATGAGACCATATTACCCCCTCTCTAATTTCATCTTCTTGCCTATGAGTTAACTTTTCTAGATTTTCTCTTACATTCTAAAACAAATTAATTATTCCATTACACATTAAAATGACTAATTTAAAATTGTCACTTATATGTATTATGTATTTTTCTACAAAATTTCAAGAAATTATAAGATGCCAAAGATCAATCTAACAATGTAATATGAATAGATTCTAAACTTCAAGCCCAAAATAAATAAATAAATAAATAAAATCCCAAGCATCAAAGATAGGGTTGGCAATCGGGTCAGGTCCTGGGTTGGCGGGTCGGATTGAGACTGAGGTATTCTAACCAACACATCCACCCAAATCCGACCCGAAAATTTAAATGGATCAACTTTTTTGACCACATGACTCGTTAATTTGTGGGTTATCCGAACTTGACTTGGATAACCTATTTGTTTAATATTTTTTTTAACCTTCTCAGTTTGGTAGTATGGTGGATTTTTTTTTATAATGGAGTTTCCATAAGAATATATAAAATTACAACCCAATCTCATTGTAATTTTTTATTTTTCTTTTTGTACAAAAAATTATGAACAAAAACAAAATTACGACACTTTCACAAATAAAATACCTTATTTTCACATAATATTCATGAGTCCATTCTTATAATACTAATTTATAGCCTTAGTTAGTTTTTTTATTTACTTTATGCCTCTAATTTATTAATTAGATTATAAAATTATATATTAAACAGGTCAAATAGGTCAACCGGTGAGTTGACCTGAATTGGACCTATTTACTTAGCGGGTCATTCGGATTTGATCTGAATTTGACCCGAACTCGTGATGAGTAAACTCATACTCGCTAATTCATATTAGATTCGAATCGTATTTTCGAGTCATGTCAAGAATTGTCACCCCTAATCAAAGATGAGCAAAACCTGAATGTAACTATAATGTCTCATAAATAGGACATTAATACTTCGAAAAACCTACTAAGAATAGCTCATATAACCACCATAGAAGGAATGAACCTTTCTAGTATATTCCAACAAAAGCATAATAGCATCTAGTCACCAGATGATGCAATGAAACCTCAATTGTGCTCATAAAAAATCTGTAAAATTGAAATTAAAATAAAAATATGAAATAAAATTAAACAAATAATTATGCAGATGTAGAAAAAAAGAAGCAAAAGTTAATTTTTTTTTTTACCTTTTGGACACGTACAACAATTGTACCCAACTTCCTTACATGTGAACACAAGATATGGTAGGAAAAGAAATTAAAATAGTAGTAATATAGTCTCATCAAGATGAAAATGGGGTAGTGGAAGTGCAGATAACATAATGGGGTGTAAATAACATTATAAAAAAAAAAAGCAATAGAAAAAATTTACTGGAGGTATAATTAGGCTGCTCAACTATCTGTAATGTTTTGTATCGTGTCTAACGAAATTTATACTAAGATATATTATTCTCATTAGTCATGTCAATGGGTAGAATCTGGATTGTATCCCTTTGATCAAGATCCAAATCCATTAAATTTAGTTAAATTTAGATCCAGACCCAGATCCTTATGGGTCTGAAAAAATAAGTCCATTAAACTCATTAGGCATATCAATGGGTAGGGCTCAGATTACATCCCTTTGATCTAGATTCAGACCCATTAAATTTAGTTAAACTCAGATCTAGATCCAAACCCTTATGGGTCTGAAAAAATAAGTCCAAATCTAGACTCTTATGGATCTGGATACCCAATGGGTATTCGCTGTATTTTTCTAAATATACTAAAGTAAAAATATATAGATTTTAAAAAATATAAACACCATCCAATTTTTATTTTTAAATAATAAAATTAATATTCAAGAAGTTGGATGCAATATTATGTACTCAAAAAATAATTATTATTAACTAATTCGATTTATTTTTTAAATGTCAACTATATCTAAGTCCAATCTTTCATTTATTTGCCTTTACTTTGTCTCCTTTTTATAAAAAAGTTTGTACTAATTACAATGATAACTAGGATTTGTTTGAAAAAGAAAACAATCATGAAATCTTATTGTATTCGATCCAATGGCCATAAAATATTAGAATATTTTATAAATTTACTAATATATATATATATACATAATTTAATTATATATACATGGGTTTAGATTGGGTCTGGTATGTATTTGGATTTGGATATGAATCACACAAAATCAGACTTTACCCAGATCCATAACTTTTTTACAGTCTGGGTCTGGATAGGATCTGTATTTAAGAAATTAAATTCAAACTCTATCCAAGAACATTAGATCTGGGTTGCATCTGGAAAAGATCTTATCAATTGACATACCTAATTCTCATGTATAAGCCTTCTAGTTTGATTCTTGATTAACCTAAATCTAAAGGCTTTGTAGCTCATCAAATTGAAATGCAAGGATGTTGCAACTTTTCCAACCGTGGAAGTACAAGAGCCGGCTTGTTTTTATAGTGGCATTTAGCTATCTTGGGAGGCTTCAAAGAGTGGCATTTGGCTATTTTATTCCAAAATCCATCATCAGCTTAATCTTGGGACTCTATTCAACAGGTAATCTTGGAAGTCAGTCAATATTACTTGAAGGTGATTTAATCTTGTTTGGTGAACCGTCAATCTCGTAAACAAAGATTATGAGACATACTGTATCTTTTTTTTCTACCATTTTTGTCAAAAATACACAAACGATTACCTAAGATAACTCCACAAGAATACCCAAAAGGCAATTGCTGACTTCTAAGTATACTTGAGGACCTTAAGTACCACTCATATCTCTCCTCTCCAGTGTTTTTTTCTACCATTTTTGTTAGAAATACACAAACAGTTACCTAAGGTAACTTCACAAGGATACCTAAAAGACAATTGCTGACTTCTGAGTATACTTGAGAACCTTAAGTACCACTCACACACACCTAACACGAACGATGTGGGAACCGGGGAAAGGGCAAACATATATGGAGATTTTCTATGGGACATCAGCCCAGAAAATTAATTTGGAAAATTCTAAGTTGTATGCCTCACCCTAATATTAGTAGATCCACTGCCAGAAAGTTTAGTCGATGCACTCAATTTCCCTTGATGAATAAAATATTGGGCGTTATTTGGGAGTTCCAATCATTCAAGGCAGAATCAGTAAGTCGACTTATACATGTATTATGTACTTCTGTTGACAAAGTGAGGAGCAAATTATCTAATTAAAAAGAGAAAAATCTTTTCTGGTTTTCTTTGTGAAAACCAAAATCCCAAAATACATGACTAAATAAAGCTTTTTAGACAATTATCACAACTCATAATCCAGTTAAAAATTTCAGACAAGAAGAGAGATACTGTATGTCTATTTTCCTGAGAACGTATCTTCCTCGAAATCACTTCAAAATAGCCCTAGTTGGGACACATGCACGCAGATAAGGTTTAATCAACACTTGAGTAATCAATTTTCACGGCATTCAACCCTTCATGTTTCATTTTGTCACATCCCAATACTCCATACTTATTGAGAAAGCCTAAAATAAGACATTATTCCTACACCTACACGGCAGAATAACTCAGAAAAGGCAATGAGAAGCACTAATTGATGTTCCACAATCTGGGTGGAGTGTGAAGTTCGTATGGACTAAAGGACAGCAGGAGCCATATGCAAATCCACCACCGGCTGATGAATCAGAATCATCAGCCATGGCCTCTTTCCTGCTATCCATCTCAGCCAAAACTTTGTAAAAAAGATCAATATCACATGGAAGCAAAAGAGGGCCTTCATTGCTATATGCATATTCCAATTCAGCATCTTCAACAGTGGATAACAAATCTTTGTTTCGCAGCGCCAACATATACCATTTGAATATACACTGAAAAACAACCTTTAGGGGCAATCTTATACCTTGTTTTGTACTCATCATGATATTGCTGGGATTTTTCAGCTGATCCAGCCCAATGCCATGAATTACTCTTCGACAAAAAAATGATAGTAGCACCCTCCATTCTTGAAGATTTTGGAGGAATGCTTTGAAATGACAAAGAAACCACTAATTTCTTGATCGTTGAATAGTTCTTCCATTGGCTCTTTCCACTATCCATAAGCCAAGGCAAAAAATTGTTAAGTTGTCAGACCATACAAAATTACAAAAACTACCAATCATGAAAATCACAAAATACTAGTACTACTATATACTTGCAATACTCGAGCACTTTGGCTTCGCTTTGACAAATTCTAGTTAGTAATTTTTCTATCTCTGCTGTCATATATATGGCCCTTGGGATAAAGTCCCATAAGGGATGAAATCGATGAAAGTGTGCTGCTAATTTGATCTATCCGGCAGTCGGAGAGGCCGCAGACGCTGTATAGTTCCCCACATATATTTGGATTGTAAGTTATTTGCCCAAATATATTTGCTTGCATCACCATTACAATTTCCAATACACCTTTTTATCTTCTCAATTACCTTTTTATCTCACATACATCACATCACAAAAAATGCTACAGTAAAAATATCTCAAATAACTTACAATCCAAACACACATATATGTGAACTCACGGACTGGACAGCCTTGAGATGTGGTGAACAGATTCCTAATTGAATGTGAATAAAAAACTTCAGCCCTTTTTCTTGATTGATTTTTTGGGTTTTTTTTTTTTTGTGTAAAGAGAAATCCATCAAGAAATTAGTTGTTTGAGACAATAATGCCTCCATTGAACAACCAATTGACTTGGGAAAAGATAAAGTCTAATGCATGATTTGTTTTTCTTGTGTTTTTAAAAGGCACACAATTGTTGTTGATGGGACGGCTGATCTTATTAAACAACTGAGATTATTGTACCATAGAGCTTAATTGTCTTAACAATTTTGAAACCCAAAGAAAATATTAGAACTCAGTAATTTAAGCCTCAACAACTCAAAAATGAATCTTTTTTTTTTTTTTTGTCAATCAACAGCAATTCAAAAATGAATCATGAATGCCGTGAATTTTCCTCCAATATCTCGTGTCTTTCAAGAATCTAAACGATTAGCATTTTTTCTTCTTTCTTTCTTTTTTAGTTTAAGAGGAGATTCCAAACCTTTTCTAAAAAACGAGTTTAAAAGTTAAATCAAGAATTTTATGATCACGTACTAGTATTCCTACCGACTAAGCTAGATATTGGGTACAAGAATGAGCCTTTTATTCACACCTTCAGGCATGATATATTTGACCCCGAATTTGTTTAAATTTCTGTATCTTTATTTTATTGTCTATATACTTTCTTAAGTTGCTATATATACACGTTTTAAACTTTGCGCTTTTATGACTTTGTTTAATTGACAAGATGCAAAATTGGTTTTGTTGTGCCTGTGTACTCTTTAAGTCGGATTACATTTCCATGTACCTAAGATTCATATATAACGTCCAAGTCGGCGGCCTTGCCAACTATTAATTTCTATGCATATGTGCACTGGTTTTAATCCCATAAAAAAAGATTTGCTTGCTCCAAATTACAGGCCTTTGGCCGTCTTTCTTATTTCCTTTTCACACCCACTTTGTCTTTTCCTTTCAACTTATTTGTGCCTTGAATTATCTTCTGTCTTGTTTAAAATTATGTGGGTTTAAAAAATTTCAAGAAATTTGGAAATTAATGATCTCATATTTGGTCCAACAAACTCGTTTCCATCATTCTTTTTGATCACGTAACAAATTTTGAATAGCTAATACTCAAATTTCCATTAGATCTTAGAACTTTAAAATTTGTCATTGTTCTTCATGCCTTTAGGATTAATGATGGTCCAGTTAGATGATTAATCTTTGACTTTTGGAACGAAGAATATAGATTATTACTCGTAAAGTTTGTTGGAATATAGATTATGCATAGAAAAGCTTTCATAGCATATAATACTTTCTGTATAAAAACCGAGAAGTCACATATATATTATATAGGCCTTCTCACTTACAGAAATTATCATTGACAATAATAATTAGAGAGAAGGGAGTCAAGGGACATAGCACAGGCAGGCGCATCTATGGCCATGTAAAAAGGGACATCTCGCTGTGGAGTTTGGCCACCTCGCGTGGCAATCTCTAACACATTGCGCTACGCTTGATCTGAGTCCAAGGTGCTTTAGCGTAACTTTGGAATCCTCGAACCCTCCTGCATTTGGGGCTTCTTCAGCTGTACATGTGAGAAAAATTCTAGGTTAGTATTAATTCTAAGTTCTCAAAAACTCATAATCCAATAACCCTTTTTGCTTTTCTTTTTAATCATATGCATTGATTTCGTTTTTTCCATGCGAAAATTTCAGTTTTATATATGTAACTTAAAACTGGTCTAGTTTTCTGTCAGAGAGGCAATGTGTAGCAAGTCTAATTAAGATGGCCATATATGCCAATCCAGCGTACATTTATCTGTTCTTTTTCATAACAACAAGGATTGAGAGAAGAGAGTGAAAAGGAAAAAGTACCAAGATTCGTGACAAAGAGGAGAGAGAATGCAGCAGAGGAGAAGAACTTTTGACATGTTGCAAGACTGATGGGTGCAAATGCAAGTGTTGGGTACTTGAAACTCTGTCTTGTGGATCCTTTATACAGGCCATAGAGTGGTGTGTTCTTTTTAATGATGATGTCTTCTTAAAGATGAAATGGAAATGAGATATTAACAAAATAAATCAATTCAACCCCCAACTACATTCATCCATCCTATCCTAGGATAGAAGTTTGAGATGACTCGTAAAGTTTGTTGGGATTACTTTATATGTATTAACTATTGCCTCCGTCCTGTAAAGATAGACCGATTTCTTTTTTCACATAAATTAAGAAATTTAGCTAATGTAGTTATAATAATTATTTTTTATTCGTACTTTCCTCAAATACCCCTTGTTAATATTAGATCATTCATTCAAAGTAAGAGGTACATATTACTATATTATTCTTGGAACTTAAGGTACTTTAGTTTTTCAATACAAGAGTCAATCAAATTAATGTTACTTGTTTGACTAAAATAAATTACAAAAATAAAATTGCCAAACAATCAAACTTTTCAATTTGAACCCATTAGAAGGCAACTAATATGTATTCAAAAATTTGTAATAACTATGTACATTAAATATGGGTATATTAGTAAAATAACAAATTAACTATTCTTAAAAAAGCAAATAAGCCTATAATTTGGGACATACACAAAAGCAAAGTGAGTTTATCTTTATGGGATAGAGGGAGTATATGTTGACCAACTTTATTCATCCTAATTTTGTTGTTATATTTTATTGAGTTTTCAATTTACCTACATCAAAATTTGCCACAAGTTAAACCATCAATTCGAGCATATCACCGTGCTACAGGTGTAAATGAACTGAGACTTGCAAGCTTCATGGTCAAATATCTGCTTGAGTTTGAAGCTTGGGCTCAAGCAATGACATGGAAAACAAATATTCGAATCAAGACTTCTCATTTTTGAAATTTCAATTTAATCATTAGACTAAATCCTCCTCGACAAATTTAGTTAAATTTAATCATACATTATACAAAAACAACTACTCGTGCTCGACTATTATGGTAGGCCGCTTAATAAAAAAAGTGATATTTCTAAAAGGCATCTCTTTAAATTCCATCTAAGTTATTGCACCCCCTGAATTCTGACACTTTTTCTAATTAATTATATTTTTTCAAAAGACTAACATCTTTTCCTAATTAATTGTACTTTTTAGAAAAAACTAACATCTGAAAATCCTTTAAAAATACTTGATATTTCATTTGCTATGAGAACTAAAGCAATCATTTTGCACATATACATCTCTCTCTTTTAGTATCGCTTTTCTTCTTCGAAGATTGACATTGCATAATGCAATGCTTGAACTCTACTCAGCATAACTAGCCTAGTGGATCTTAACTCAAGTAAGTTCGACAATACAGGAAGCCCAAATTCAAGCTTTATTAGTATGTAATGATAACTTTTTTAAGTAATAATATTTATAGATATTTTACATCAATAAATACAAAAAGTTATATGCACACGTTTGTGTGAATTTTTGTGTAAATTTTGATTATAGGGATAATTTAAGAAACCTCTCTTGAGCTTTCTAACATTTTCATTGAGTTTCTTCAAGGTTTCAAAGATTATACCTACTTTTCCTGATTTGATAGTTTTAATAACTGAACCTCAAAATCTCCTCAACTTGGTCAAAAAAATTTAAATGAATACCCTAAAATAGATTCATATATTAAAATTTTAATAAAAAGAGAAAGATATTCATATAATAAAAGCTTAATTTTCTTTTCTAAACAATTGTAAAATAATTTTGCACAATTATAAGGAACATGTGTCAAATTTTTCATACTTACATCATTTGATAAGAAACTATGATGCTAATCCTATTACTAAGATAGGAAACATTTTGAGGTTGCTTTATTGAGAATATAGATTTCTACTACAATAAGAAAGTGTTACGATAAAATTTTTAGAGTTTATGGATCTTTGTAGTGGTAGAATTACCATAGTTTGACAGTGATTTTGAACTATTGCAATTTGAGTTATTATTTTTTTATCAAAACAAAAATAGCAAAAAAAAAAAGATCACATCCAATGTTAACTTGTCAAAAAAGATGACTAGTTCGACATTTGGTTACGATGAAGGCTTAGCACAGTGTTGATAGTTTCATAGTTGTACTTGCAAAATATAAAAGGAAAGATTAAGAATAGAAAAAGAAAAGGAAAGAATAATAGACATCAAAGAAAGAGTTTCATTACAGTGGTATTTTAAAGGCGAATATTATTATTTTTAATAGACATTAGAAGTGGGTGAAATTTCTAAACTCTCAACGGTGGCCAGTGAAATTGTTAAAAACCTCGTGAGGTGAGGTTTGTGAGATGATTCTTTGATTATACTCAATAATTGGTTGTTTCCCTTCCGCCCCTTTAGTCTTCTTAACTGAATTCATGGTTCAGTTATTTGCAATATTTATATAGGTAAAAAAATGGAAAATAAATAAACCAAAATCAGGATGGATAATCCTAGACTCTTAGAACGTGGTAATTAAATGCATAGAGAAGCCTAAAGAAAAGAGGGAGAGATCTTAATCCATTCATAAAAAGCCTAACAACCTTAATGATATCTTTAAACTTTTATTCAAGGATAGAAGAGTTAGGTGGAGGTTGATTGTTGAATTAATGTATTTATTCTCACAGACTTTAATGCTTAGATGACCCAATTAAGAGTGATCTAAGGAGGACTCACAAGAAACCCACATCCAACCAATTGGTAACTGAACGAGGGCCCTATGGACCTTAAACCCAGATTGAAGAACCCACATCCAACCGATGTGGGAAGGAAGCCCTATCCACCCCCCCAATCCACACCCTCACCTTACTCCCTTTCTTTCTTTCTTTTTCTTTCTTGCTCTTTTGGAAAAAGATCATTAAATAACAAACCTTGCTCTATGGCCTGTATAAGGGTCTCACAATAACAAGTTTGAGTTAACACCGAACAAGGAAAATGCCATTAATTAACATTGAGACAAAACGATACTCTGATTATTGGAGGGGGCTAAGGGTATTTAGCTGCCATCTTCCGGATAAGTTCGAACTAAAGTAAGCTTAGAGATTTTATTTATTTTCTTGAACAACAAAATAATTAAACTTCGTTAATAGATTTCAAGTCTAAGAAAATACCATCATCACTGAACTAGTCATCAATATTCTTCAAAATTTTGTTAACGTAAACATTTAATGATTTGCTCATGAATATGAAGTGTAGAGGTATCATCAAGCTGAATCGAGACGGAGTATTGTATAGCTCAAACGTGATTAGATATAATTTTAGCTTATTTGACCTTAGTCCAAGTAAGGTCAAACAACATGTTGAGCCTAGATCGAGCTCTTGTAGTATAACAATTACTTTCATTTTTTAAAGGGAAATTTGCCAAATTAGTCCCTAACATTATCACAAAAAACTTTTTTAGTCCTTAACATTTAAAATTTGTCAGAATAGTTACTAACATATAAATTATGAGCCAGTTTGGTCCTAATGCTCGTATTTGCTCTTTTTTCTGGCTAAAAATAGCATACTGACATAATTTCAAGGGCAAAATTGAAAACATTTGGTAATCCATAATTTTCCACTATTCTCTTTCTTTCTGATGGCAGCTTGCATAGCCAGATTCCTGGAATTGGCTCAAAGGTTTTTGAGAATCTGGAAGCTTATAATGGGGAAGGAACTAGTGGTGGTGGGAGGAAATAATGGGGAGGTCAGGCGGAGGAGGGGATGGTGAAGGTGGGGTGGCGATGGGACCAAGGGTGGTGGTAGTGGTAAGGGCAGAGGTGGCGATGGTGAAGGTGGTGGAGGGGATAGGGATGGTGAGGGCGAGGAAGGAATTGCAGGTGGTGGGGGTGAAGGTGAAGGTGATACAGGCAGCGGTGACGGTTGAACCGGTGGCGGTGAAGGGACTACGGGTGGAGGCAGCGATATGGGTGGTTGTGAAGGTATGAGTGGTGGTGGTAGCACTACAGGTGGAGGGGAAGGAAGTAGCGGTGGCGGTAAAGGAATGAGTGGAGGAAGAGGAGGAAAAGGCTGCACAATTGGGGGCCGCGGTGGAGTCGGCCGGGGAGAGGGAGTTGGCCTAGGCAGGAAAGGGTTGTTTCCAGAAGACCTTGAGAAAGGCCATTGCCCGCAGCTTCAAAATAAATATGAATAAAGAGGGTCACAATTTGATGATCCTCCTAATCTTCTTCCTCCGCTGCGGCCTCTTCTACTGCCACCACTGCTCCTCCTCCTACTGCCAACTCTATTTCTTCTTCGAGCACTTCTTAGTTCTTGATCCTCTTCTTGTTGACTCGATTTTGTATGGTTATCCTTGGGATAATTTCTGGAATATTCTGCAAATGATGAATTGACAAACACCAATGCTATCAGAGTCACAACCAGTACGTTTCTTTTCATCCTCAATATTTTTGGTCGTGTGTGTCAGATCTCAACTCAAAAACCTTTGAGCCAATTCCAGGAATCTGGCTATGCAAGCTGCCATCTGAAAGAAAGAGAATGGTGAAAAATTATGGATTACCGAATGTTTTCAATTTTGCCCTTGAAATTATGTCGGTGTGCTATTTTTAGTCGGAAAAAGAGCAAATACGAGCATTAGGACCAAACTGGCTCATAATTTATATGTTAGGAACTATTCTGACAAATTTTAAATGTTAAGGACTAAAAAAGTTTTTTGTGATAATGTTAGGGACCAATTTGGCAAATTTCCCTTTTTTAAATAAAGAATATAACGATTCACATCAAGAAATATTTTAAAAAATTAAAATAAGGGCCAATTTGAGATTAGGGTAACTTATTGAAAAGTACTTTCTTAGTACAGTTTTTATTAAAAGTACTTATTAACTGCTTAAATGCTTTTAAATATATTGTTTGGAGATATAGTTTAATAAATAATTATTGTATTGGATAATGTGTAATTTAAAAATTTTTAAAAGTGTTTATCTTTTTATTTAGTTCATAATATAAGACAAAATGATTAAATTTGATATTTTATTTTTTAAATCACAAAAGTTATTCTAAAAGCACCAATTTGAGCTTTCGCTAAATGCTAAAAATGTTTTTAACACCAAAACTTTACTCTTGATTTTATGGGATGATATTTACCAAACACTTTAAAAGTATTTTTAGCACCTAAATATACTTTTTTATCACAAGCACCGCAACCTCAAACGGGGTCTAAAAACCAAATGTCAAAATGGAAACAATAACTCTTTTATTTGGCAAATAAGAGATTAGTTGACAAAATTGGGAGAATTCTGAAGCGATTAATCTATTACATCCAAACATTTGCTTTTGAGCCTTATGCTATCGTTTGTCAAGAAAAATAAACATCACGCTATTAGAATTTGGAACACATCTTGAAACCAAAGAAGAAAAAAAATGCAAAAAAAAAAAATTAATAGCCTTTATTACATCCAACCATTATACCCTCCCCATAGTGGGAGTGTAATAGTCATGATACATATGGCCATTATATACATAATAGACTGGTTGTGGATCCATCGACAATTTTAAAAACTTTTAAATTTTATGGAATATGTATTGTGAATTACTAAAATAAATATGTGATTTCATTGTGAATCCATGTTACTATACTTTATAATAGAGTGTAATCTATAGTAAAAGTGAGAGATGTAACGAAAGAAGGGATAATAAAGTAATGTTGTGACATATGTATTACACTCTACTTAATATAATTCATTGTGGATGTCCTAAGGTAAAATACAAAAGTTACAATATTGCTTCGGCCTTTAATGAACATCGCATAAGATTTTTTTTTTTTGTTTGAAAACATTGCATAAGAAGCAATCTCTAGTCCCGAAGGCCCAATTTAGTTGGCACAAAGAATGGCCTTTAATCAGGTGACCACAAAGTTTTTGGTTTAGTTCTCCAAACCTCTCATTATTTATGGTTCAATTATCAAATTCTCTTCTTTCTCGCTATAAAGTTTAGAGTCTTTTCCTGAACCAAAAACAGAACCAAAAAATTTTCAATCTCCTTGTAAATTTTATATTATGTATATGTGTCTGTGTCTCCTTGTATATATGTATATATATAAGTTTGTATATGTATCTATATTTTATATTATATTTTGAATCTCCTTGTGTATGTGCACACACATATATATACATACATGTGTATGTACATACGTATATATATATATTTGAATTAATTTTTTATATACTAACAGCGTGTATCCTTTCATCATTAGATGAATGATACATAATTCAAATTTGAATTTGAAATTCAAATTTTGTATATGTATCATGTATCTAATCGTGATAGTATATACACTGTCAGTGTATATAAGATTTACTCATATATGTATGTATGTGTGTTTAGATTGTTTTTTGACGAGGGAAAGGAAAGGTTAGGGAGGGATAGAGGGTGATACAATCTAATTATTTTTTGTCAACCTGCTTTGTGTCCAAAATTAAAAGGAAATGGAAAGAAAGGAAAACAAGATTAACAAAAATTTTAAGATTTCCTAAAAAAAACTTACATGTTTACAAATTACACTTTCAAACTAGAGTTTTTTGCCAAAATAAGACAATTTTAAAAAAATATTCCCAATTTTATTCACTTTCAAATTTTATTCCCATAATGATGTTATTGTTACCACCTAATTATCCTGATTGCCATGTAGGATGACAAGAAAAGAAAGTTTTAATCTACTCTATAGTTTCTAACATGAACTAAAAATTAAAAAAAATTTTATTATAGAGGCACTAGACGATAGCATAATTTTGATAATTTCCTTATAATTATTTAAAATAATTTCTACCATTATTGACCTTGCAATTATTGGTCTCTACATTTTTTTTTAAAATGAATCAAACCTATTGCATATAATTATTTAATAATAATTTTTAAAAAATATGAAAGTTTCAACGAAAATTTCAACGAAAATTGTAAGCAATAACAAGAAAAAGTCACAAAAACTTCAAGGCTATGATATTTGGTTATGTTATCCTTCCTACTCCTTGAAAAGAACTTTTACAAAAAGTAAACAAGCTGAAATTTTCTTCTCTAGTTCCAATTGAATATTTTCCAGCATTGTTCATGATGTTTTACCTTTATATTTTTTTCCCTGCCACTCTTACTTAATGATTTGCACAATTTCCTAGCTAGTCAGGAACCATAATTTCAGAATATGAAAGAAAATCAAGATGGAATTAGTTAATGAGGTTCTAAAAACAAGTTTCAAATAAGTTGGCAATCATTCAAATAGGTGACAAACCAAAAAAAAATAACAAAAAGTTATACTTTATGAGAACCAAGAAGACAAATAAGTACACGTCTCTTCTTCTTTATCTCTAAGTAGAGTACGATGACTTGAAAAAACACTCAATCATAGTATAACTACTAGGAGGTATAAAACGCGCGATGCGCGTAAGTAACTAAAGACAATATGCCCTGCCAAATATGTCAAATATGCGTTGGTAATAGTGCTTAGCATGCCCAATTGAATGTAAAAAAAAAGTTGAAATTATAAGTTTAATTACACTAATCGTTGGAAGATGAAAATGGAGTATGCAAAGCATACATTATATTAGAGACTGGAATAATTGTAATTATAGAATGGTTGCAAATTTGATGAATATCGTATAAATAAGGTGCATAGGAAGATTAATTCTTCAAAGTAGAAGATGGTGGTAGATATTAAATTGAAATTTAAATGGAAAATGGGAAATGCCATGTATACACAAAGTTGAACATAATGAAGTACAGTGAAGGAAGTCATGGCCTAGTGGATGGAGAGAGTATTTCACCATTGCAAAAATCATGATTTGTCACTCACAGAATTCTATCCACCTTATCAACTATTTTTATCCCCTCACTTCATTAGTAGCGACAATGACACACAAGCATTACGCCCCTTCAATGCCTTTTGCAGTACTACAGTTTTTTTGCCAAGCCCAAGCAATACAGCTCGAAGCAAATATATCTGAGCCCAAATAACAAAATACCCTGTTGGCCAAAATGATTATACCACAATATGAAAATATAAATTGAATTGACAAAAGAAGAATCCTTCATTCAAAGGTTGGAAATTGGAACAAGCTTCAGTACAGCATACACTGATTATTTATACAAACATTTGACAGAACAGAGAAAGCAGGGAACAACAAAAGAAGAAAAATTAATAGATGATATCTTTGTCCATTTAATAAATGTATAGACAAAAGATGAGGATCACTAAAAGGCTAAAAAATTTGATCCCTTTTAAGCCTGGCTCTTATAAGGAATGGCCTTGATCACTATCTAATGATACACTGCAGCGAGAGCAGCTCCAATGAAGGGTCTAACCTAGAAGACCCACTGAAAACCAGAGATAAAATAGTTATTTAGCTAAGAATATGAATAGATACTGGGAACATGAAGACACAATCATTATAGGCTTAGATACATGATCATTCCATCCAAGGTCTCTATTGAAGATGATGGCTACACCAAGACTTCTTGCAGGGTCGATGCCAGTGCCCGTAACAGGGATGCTGGCCAATTGAACAAAGAAAACTGCAAATCCAATTGGAAGAGGAGCCAAAATCTGGAACATAAAAAAGAAAGAGATTTGTAAACAATGTCCAAAATTGTTTGATTTCTATGAACTTAATGATCTTTACCAACGTGTTTGATTGCCAGAATCTAGCAATAGAACAAGACACTAAAATTTAGCAACCAAGTACAAATAGATCATGATTAAAATAGTCTCATCACTGAAGCACACGCTGCCAAAAGGTGAAAGAGATATGTGAACTAAAACAACACAATGCAGATAACAAAGCAAATGAAGGGAAGTACAATTTATGCAATCTTAAAGACCTAAAGCTAATAAATACGACAATAACAATGTAAAGCAGCATACTGTCCCCAATTGAGGTTGCATAACATCTTAGACTTACATTCTTGGCTAGAAGCCATATCCTGTACTTCTGTACTTGTATCACAGGCATCTCCATCCTGAGGATGCTACAAATTGAGATCAAACAATCTAAGAAGAACATCTCAACTAAGAAGATTTGAATTAGTTTACCCAGTTAGGGCAGTAGGCCATCGCAGCAAAGTAGTTACAGAACCTATACACAACAAGCAATGTGTAAAGATAGAATATTGGTCTCAAATCAATATATTTATTTTTTTTGACTTTTTAACTCAAACACTAACCTTATTCACACCTGAGGTGTTTTCTGACAGGTATTACAGCAAGAGGAATCAAACCTCGCTTAGCCCCAGGAGAGATTAATGACTCGCCTGCTACCAGTCAATATGCCAACTTGAAAAGATAAGAACTTTTTACTGAGTAAAAAAGGAAGAAATTTAGGCACAGTTGTATAATTCAATAGAAACTGCAAAGCAAGGCTAGCTTGTCAATTACAAATTAATTAGTAAAATAGATAAAAACAAAGAAAAAAAATAACAATTTATCAAGAATTGTAACTGAGCACCACAGGCAAGAACATGAAACTCATCACAAAAGTCTACTCAAGGGAGTATCATGCAACTAAATAAATAACAGAAACAACAAGAAAATTCAGGGGAAGAATCACCAGACGAATCGAAAACAAGGATATTAGAAAAACAATTGACTCACTACAACTTATTAGTCTAATTAAGTGCTGTCTTGAGATCTCAATATTTGTATGTCTGGAATAAGTAGAAGTATAGAATATCCAAAAATCGCTATTTGACGTGAGAGAAAGAGATCATCATCAAGTATTTCAAAATGATTACCTGTGGTGGCCAATCTTCATGGGAATTTAAACAGAATAGATTATCTTTTTTTTTGACAAATATATAAATATAGTCTACCAAACAGTGACAGGGAACACTATAGCCTAATAATATGCTTTGGTTGCAAAACAAGACGTACTTATAAACTGAGAACCTATGTTGCATTTTCTCCACCAAATAACCAGAGAGATATTTAGAGAAAAAACACGCTTGCAAAAAAAAAATGACAGGGAGAACGGGGGATGACAGGGCATACTATTTCCAATTGGGAGAGAGCTTCTTGCTTTCTTGATGGTGGAGAGGAATCTCATGTGCAAGTTCTGCTAGTCTAAAAAAATTCCTATGTTATTATAAAAGTTTTCACAACAAGAATAGAAATGCAACAATGAAGATGATGCTGGTTTTTTCCCAACAAGTACCAATTTTAAACTATGCCACACCTCGAGTCACACAAAACATCATTCTGAGATGTCGTTGTTCCTCTCTGTGCTAACTTGCAGATGTAATCTTCAACCTATCCAATATACACTTAATTAAAAAAGAAAAAGAAAAATAGAACACTCTGAAATGCATACCTATACATCTAGAAAAGTAGTAAAATAATGAAATTCAACTAAAATCTTGGAAGGACATGTGTGGAAATGCTCTTATTAGATACTATAATCATCGGAAAAAAAAAGAAACCAGTCTCTGTTTCAGAAATGAATTAAAATGAGCATAATGATAGCAATTATTTGTTAGTGTCAACAGGTATCTTGGGAGAAAAACATCTAGTCACTGTATTATGAGTGACCAACTAGTATTTATAGGAGTACAAACCTAACCAACTATTTACAAGAATACCCTTACTAATATATTATCTACAAGAATACTAATATTCTCCAAACACTCCCCCTCAAGTTGGAGCATATATATCATAAGCACCCAACTTGTTACAAAGATATTTCACCCTAGAACCCCCTAAACTCTTGGTAAATAAATCAGCCAATTGATCTGCAGACGGTACATGAGATGTCTTGATGACTCCATCAAGTAATTTCTCTCGAATGAAATGACAATCAACTTCAATATATTTTGTCCTTTCATGAAACACTAGATTAGACGCAATATGGACAGCCGCCTGATTATCACACACTAAATTCATAGGCTATTTATACTCAAATCTAATTTCAAGTAACATGCTTTTCAACCAAACCAACTCACACACAGTGTGAGCCATAGCACGGTATTCAAATTCTGCACTTGATCTGGAGACAACTGTTTGCTTCTTACTCTTCCACGACACTAAATTACCACCAACAAACACACAATATCCTGTGGTCGATCTTCGATCTGAGGCAGAACCGGCCCAATCTGCATCACTATATCCTTCAATATCAGTGTGTCCATGATTTTGATACAACAACCCTTTTCCAGGAACACCCTTAAGATATCCGAGAATCCGTATAACAGCATCCCAATGACTAGTACGAGGGGTATCAAGAAATTGCCTCATAACACTCACTGCAAACGAAATGTCAGATCTCGTTACAGTGAGATAATTTAACTTACCCACAAGTCTTCGATATTGCTTAAGATCATCAAGTAATGCTCCTTGATCTCTTGCTAATTTCACATTGGGATCCATAGGAGTATCCACAGGTCGGCAACCTAACATCCCAATTTCACTCAACATATCGAGTACATATTTTCTTTGACATAAATAAATTCCATATTTAGACCGAGTTATTTCAATACCCAGAAAATACTGTAAATGACCTAAATCCTTTGTCTGAAAGTTTGCATGCAGATTGGATTTAAGTTTCTGGATCCCCACAACATCATCACCTGTAATCACAATATCATCCACATAAACAACTAATAAAATTTTACCAGCATTATAATGCCCATAAAATACAGAGTGATCTACTCCACATCTTGTCAGACCGAACTCTATGACCACACTACTAAACCGGCCAAACCAAGCCCTTGGAGACTGTTTCAATCCATATAAGGATTTTTTCAAACGACAAACCAACTGCGAATTCTCCCCCTGAACAACAAATTCAGGAGGTTGTTCCATATATACCTCTTCTTTCAAATCTCCATGCAGAAATGCATTTTTCATATCCAACTGATGCAATGGCCAATTGTAAGTTGCTGCCAAAGAGATAAGAAGGCGAACCGAGGTAATCTTTGCAACAGGAGAAAATGTTTCTAAGTAGTCTAGTCCATACACCTGAGTAAATTCTCGAGCTACCAGACGAGCCTTCAATCTATCAATAGAACCATTAGGCTGCACCTTTATAGTGTACACCCATTTATAACCAACAACAGGCTTACCTGAAGGACGAGGGACAAGATCCCAAGTACTATTTTGTTCCAAAGCAGACATCTCTTCTTGCATAGCTAATCTCCAACCAAGATGATTAAGAGCATAGGTAATAGACTTAGGAATGGAGATAGAATCAAGGGAAGTAACAAAAGAAGAATATGACATAGAGAGACGAGAATAAGACACAAAATTAGAAATAGGATGGGAAGTACAATGTCTCTTACCTTTGCGTAAAATAATAGGAAGATCTAACTAAGAGGAGAGCGTCATACCTGAATTTGAAAATTAAGAATTAATTGGTGAAGTGTGTGGCATATCAGGAACTTTCTCAGCCATGGAACGACGAGAGTAAACTTGAAAATGAGGACGAGATAATCGAGCTATAGAATTTGGGGGACTAGATAACTCAGGTAATAAAGGGGAAGGAACTGGTAAAACAGGAGAAAAAAAAGAGGGACACTGGTCTAACTCACAAGGCATACTGTGTTTGATAAAATATGGAGTAGATTCAAAGAAAGTAACATCAGCACAAGTAAAAAATCGATTTAAAATTGGACTGTAACATCTATACCCTTTTTACGCTCGTGCGTATCCTAAGAAAATACACTTAATAGCACGAGAATCTAATTTATCCACCTCGGGAGTAAACTGATGAACAAAGCACACACATCCAAAAATACGAGTAGTTTAAACACAGGTTCATGAGGAAAAAGAATGGAGTGAGGTAATTGACCTCCAAGAATATTAGATGGCATGCGATTAATTAAATAACATGCAGTTAGAACTGCATCACTCCAAAATTGTTTGGGCACATTCATGTGCAACAACATTGTTCGAGCAATTTCGATTAAATGTCCAATTTTTCTTTCAGCAACTCCATTCTGTTGTGGAGTGTGAGGACAAGAGGACTGATGAATAATACCAGACTTACTCATAAAGGTATTAAAAGGAGTGAAAAAATATTCTTTCGCATTATCACTGCGAAGTATACGTACCGGCACACCAAATTGATTCTTTATTTCTGCAACAAATGCACAAAAAATGGAATATAGTTCTGAACGATCTTTCATTAAATAAAGGCAGGTAACTCTTGAAAAATCATCAACAAAGATTACAAAATATTTAAAATCTAACTTTGAACTGACTCGACTAGGACCCCAAACATCAGAATGAACTAACAAAAATGGTTCAGAAACCCGTTTATTGACTCTAGGAGCAAAAGAAACACGATGATGCTTTTCTAACTGACAAGACTCACATTCTAACGAAAATAATTGACTCAAAGTAGGAACCAACTTTTTCAAATTTTGTAAAGATGGATGACCTAAACGACAGTTAATTTCAAGAGGAGAAACAGTAGCAGGACATGCTATCGGACCATTGAAATTGAGAAAGTAAAGACCATTATGCTCATGCCCTCCACCAATCGTCCTCTTTATTTTTAAATCCTGAATGACAACAGAATCAGGAGAGAAAGTAACTGTACACTGTAGAAATTTAGTGAGCTTACTAACAGACATTAGATTAAAGGGCAAATTGGGTACGTAAAGAACAGAAGACAGCGGAAGTGATTGATTAATTTCTACAGTGCCTAGTCCTTTAACTTTAGTGGTAGATCCATCAGCTAAAGTAACATGAGGAAAGGGAGTAGATTCTTGAAAATTAGAAAAAATTTTAGAGGTACCTGACATATGATCAGTAGCCCCGGAGTCAATAATCCATGAGTCATTACCTTTTTGTGCTAAAGAAGCAGAGGGAAGAGATGCGTGATTTGTAGCTTGATACTGTAGGAATTTAACATAATCTTTCTCAGATATAGTAACAGTCTTCTGGGACCCATGTGCTGAAAAACTCGATTCAATGTGGTCATTGGTAACCGCATTAACAAACCTTTCAACCATGGCGAATGGCACGTCAAACCAAAGAAAAGGTCAAAACTCGAGATGAACAGCGCGTGAATAGTGAACAGCGCGCGTGAACAGTGTCGCATGAACAGTATGCGATGAACAGTGAATAGTCGCGATGAACAGTATCGCGTGAACAGTCGCGATGACCAAAACTTTTGCTAGATGTTTAACCCTAACCCTAGGACTTTTGCTCTGATACCATGTCAACAGGTATTTTGGGAGGAAAACATCTAGTCACTGTATTATGAGTGACCAACTAGTATTTATAGGAGTACAAACCTAACCGACTATTTACAAGAATACCCTTACTAATATATTATCTACAAGAATACTAATATTCTCCTAACAATGATAAACAGATCTAAGATTTAGTTTAGAAAAATATTTAGCACCAATTAGCTCATCCAACAGCTCTTCAATCAGTGGAATTGGGAATTTGTTCTTGACAGTAGCTTGGTTTAGTTGCCTACAATCAATACACATCCTCCATGAGCCATCCTTCTTCTTAACTAGCACAACAAGTGATGAATAAGGGCTTGAGTTTGGTCTGATAATGCCACTTTCAAGCATCTTAGTAACCAATCTTTCTATTTCCCCCTTCTGAAAGGCTAGGTACCTATAAGGCCTGACACTGATAGGGTGAGTGCCTTCCTTAAGAGGTATTCTATGACCATGCAGCCTTTTTGGGGGCAATTCTGTAGGTTCTTGGAACAAATCATCATATTCCTTTAGTAATCTAATGCAGACCCTTCTTATACCTGATCACCTTCATTTGTAGTAGTTATAGCAAGAATGTCAACATTTTCTTCAGTGTGATCAACAACTGCCTTGATCAAGCACAGCTGTGCAGCAGCAATTCGTGAGGGTTTTTACAAAACTTGTTGCATTTTTCTCTTCTTGATCAACTGCAATCCCAATTGCTTCATTCCTCTCAATACTACTCTGTGACCATTCTGCAGGAACTCCATTCTAAGTTCTCCAAAATTCCACTTAATGTCTCCAATAGTGCTTAACCACTGAATTCCCAGAACCACTTCACACCCTTTCATTGGTAGTACCAGTAGATCAGTTTTGAACTCTTGTCCTTGCATTTTCCAGATAAAGTTGGAACACAATTCATTAGTGGTAAGCTTATTTCCATTTGCAACTTCTACCACCAACGGTATTACTCTCTGTACTTTTAGTCCCAACCTCTGTATTACATTAGGATGGATGACGTTATGGGAACTACCACAATCAATGAGTACATTCACTGATTGTTTGCCCACGTGGCCTGTGATCCTCAAAGTTCTAAAATTTGGCACTGTCATGCTAGTCATAGCATTGATTGAAATGTGTGCCAAATTACCTCCCCTGGTTTCTCCATCATCAACTTCCTCTTCCATAGACTCACTCCCCTTTTCTTCATAAACGTGCCTCTGGTCATCCCAAATCTCCAATCTATGGAACTGTTTATTGCCACGTCTATGCCCCATGCCAAATTTTTCATCACACCAAAAGCATAATCCCTTAGCCCGCTTATCATCCATTTCTGCTCAAGTTAGCCTTCTGTGAGATTTTCATTCCAACTCCTCATTACCCCTCCCAGTACTAGGCAGGGCAGGTATAGAAGGGGTAGGCAATAAGGGCCTAGCATTCTTCCTCCATTGGTGATTAGAAGACCCAGTACAATTATTATTCTTCCAATAATAGCTAGAATTATGCTAACAAGATTTGAGAGATTAGGAGATACCTTGGCGTTGACTTTGGCCTTCTATTGCATATTCAGCCTTGCCGCCTCTATCTTTGCAAGCGCGCTTGCATGAGCTACATTCTTCGGCATGAACATCTTAACAGCCAGCTGAATTTCTGGTTTTAACCCACTTAAGAAGCAGCTTGTTGCATAATCTTCAGGTAAATCTATCCTGTTGAGTAACTTTTCAAATTGTTCCTGGTACATTAACACAGTACCAATTTGCTTTAATTCCTTCAGTTCTCCTATTGGGTCATCATACAGATAATCTCCAAATCTTGAAGATAATACCCTGATATACTCCTCCGATGAAGGTCCTCTCGAGTCAACTTGGACTTCATGTAGACTTGGTGCCATTGCAGAGCCTTACCCTTCAAGTTCACTGCTGCCATTTTTACCTTCAAAGCAGGTGGAGTTTCATCCACCTCAAAGAACTGCCCGCTCCTGTACAGCCAACCTCTAAAATCCTCCCCATTAAATTTGGGAAAATCAAGTCTAGAAAATCGTGTTTGAATCTGATAGTTACCTCCATTAACCCCAAAAGATCCAGAATTTTGAGGAGAAGAGTTCCCTTCCGTCCGATTTTTCTGCGTATGCAACTCAATCACCAGATTCCTCAGTGCCGTCATTTATTTCTCAAATTGATCTTGTTACTCCCTCAACATGGCCTTTACGTGTTCTTCCAAGTTTTCTGTTGTCATGTGATCTAGTGTCTTCTGCCATCTCTGACCTCTGAGCTGGATAACCCAACTCTGATACCACTAATGCAGAAAGCAGTAAAGATCAAGATTCCTTAACTCAGGAATTGCAAAATAATGGAGCAGCAATTCATAAGCATAAGGAATTATTGTATTGATGATGAAAGGATAGAGAAATATACTTGGAAATGGGGTGGGCTGCTACAGTTCATAGATATGTCATGGTCTGGATTCCATAGCAGTCAAATCTCCTCTTCTTGAAGGTAATGGGTCGAGTGAGTGGAGGAACGGTCGTGTCCAAGGCACAGTCGATGATGTGTGTGCAGGCTGCAGCTACAAAAAATTATTTAAATTTTTTTTAAAGATATTTATTGAAACCATTTTTTTTTGTAAGAATTGGGCCTTGTTTGGAAGACAAGTTTTTTGTCAAGTTTGTCTGTTACAAGTTTTTTAAAAACTTTGGCTCCGTTTGGATTAGCTGTTTTTTGGTTTGTTTTTCAAAAACACCACTGTAGCATTTTGAATCTGAAAAATAAGTCCGTTTGGATTAGTTGTTTTTGGGGTTGTTTTTCAAAAACTATATGAAAAACTTTTACTGTAGATTTTTTTGGATTATTTTTAGAGGTATTTTGGAAACATATTTTTGAGTATTTTTAGAATATTATAATTTTTATATTTTTATATAAATATACATTTATGCATTTATAATCCATTTATATTTACAAATGTATAGAAGTATATTATTATAAATGAATAAATTATAAATGAATATTATATAAATGTATAAATTATAATTTATATTTTTATATTTTTATATAAATATGCATTTATGCATTTATAATACATTTATAGATATTTATAAATAAATATATTCATATATTCATATAAAAATATATAAATGTATTATATTATATATAATACATAATATAAATATATTTATAAATGTATAACTGTATATTATTATAAATGTATAAATGAATATTATAAATTATAAGTGTATATTATTATAAATTTATAAATTATAAATGTATAAATTAATATATTATAAATATATATTAATATTATGTAGAAATGTATTTATATAATTAATATAAATGTATATTTGTATTGATATTATGTATAAATGTAAAATTAATATTATGTATATTAATATAAATGTATAAATGTATTAATATATATAATACATAATATAAATGTATATTTAAATGTATAAGTGTATATTATTAAAAATGTATAAATTATAAATGAATATTATATAAATGTATAAATTAATAAATTATAAATATATATTAATATTATGTAGAAATGTATTAACATAATTAATATAAATTTATGTATTAATATTATGTATAAATGTAAAATTAATATTATGTATATTAATATAAATGTATAAATGTATTATATTATATATTATACATAATATAAATGTATATTATAAATAAACATAAATATTTATATATTATGTATAAATGTATAATATATTATACATTATATTATATATAATTTATATAACATATAATATTTATGTAAATATATTATAAATATATAAAAATATATTATAAATAAAATAAAATATTTATAATATGTATGTAGAAATATATAATATTAGAAATGTATAATATATATAATATACATTATTATTAATATAATTTGTGTATAATATACATAATTGAAATATACATATTAATATATATTATAAAACAAAATTGAATAAATATATTTATAAATTTATATATAAATAAATGTATTTATATAAATATATAATATTTATTTCAATTGATATAATATATATAATAATATATATAATATTATACATAATTGAAATAAATATATTTATATTAATATAATATATATATAATATACATAATTGAAATATACATATTAAAATATATTAAAATATAATTGAAATATACATATTAAAATACATAATTAAAATATAAAAATTGAAATATACTTATTAAAATATACAAATTAAATATACATAATTGAAATATATTTGGAGTTGTTTTTGATATATTGTTTGGATATGGGTGTTTTTGAAGTTGTTTTTGAAATACACATTACTGTAGCATTTGGAATGTGAAAAACAGTTTTTCAAAAACAGGTGCAAAAACACTCAATCCAAACGCAGCCTTAGTTACAGTAACTTCAAAAAATTTCTAGACTATACACTTCAAAATATTTAAAAAAAAAAAAACACTTCAAAATTTTTTTTAAAAACTTCTACAGTAAATTACAGTAAAGTTTTAGACAAACACCCAAAAACTCACATGCTAAACAGGTTATATATATATATATATATATATATATTTTAATACATACATAGAAAATTCACATTCATATAAATATAATGTGCAAATATACTATTAGTGTTTGGTAGTGGAAAGTTATGAGCATAGAGGTAGGAAGAGATACAACACTGACAACTATATATGAAAGGTAATTATTAAAAAATCATAAAATGATAGCTTTTAATTTATATCAAGAGGCTCTCGACAGTATTATATTATATGGTATAGATGATTTGTGAGAGTGAACAAATAGATAGGATCACATATTAAATTTATTATAGAATTGGAAATTTTACTACTAATCCTTTTTTAACGCCAAAAGAAAGAAAGAAAGGAAAAAAAGAAGATGTAATGTAAATTTACCTTAGTGATTGTGTCTACATAGATTAGGAAAAAGGTTGAACATTAAGGGTCCGTTTGTTCGGGTGAAAATGTTTTCCAGTAAAATATTTTCCTAATTTTCCGTGTTTGGTTGCACAAAAGTTACTGAAAACATTTTCCTATGTAAAATATTTTCACTCATCTTATGGAAAACAATTTCCCTTCCAAACTTATTGAAATTGTTTTCCGAAATGCATGCATCCCGCCTGTAGTATGTTCCAAACTTACTGAAAACATCTTGTAGTATGTTCTTTTTTTTTTCGTGTAAACAGGAGGACTCGAACCCAAAACCTCTTCCTTACACTCCCTCCCCCGTACCACCCAACCCAACCAAACCCTCCCCTTAGTATATTCAAAATAATAAAAAAAACTCATCATACTCATCCTATGCTAGTAATTAATTATGTATAATAGGAACATTCTTTTCTAGATAAACTTTTAGCAGTGAGAGTGCAAGATATATGTCACAATAAGCATTGCATGTGATTGATATTTGACACTAAATGACCAGCAATTTGTTTATTGCTTAAGGAGATATTTTTTATTCATATATACATTTCTCCAAGATTTTTTAAAGTTAAACAATGAGATAAATTTTCTTATTTTGCATGGGAAGAAGTATGTAGTTATAATGTGTAGAAAGTAAAGACAGAGATAAAAGTGAAAATATTTCAAAAGTTAAACAAACACCAGAAAAATGAAGTAAGAAAATATTTTCAATAAGTTAACCAAACACCTGAAAATGATGAAAGGGAAATGATTTTCATGGAAAATTACTTCCACGAAAAATATTTTCCCAAGGAAAATATTTTACTTCCAACCAAACAGACCCTAAGTTAACAACAATATATGTTATGAAGTGAAACATCATTCGACTTACATTTTAAGAGATTAATCTACAAACTTCCGTGCAGTGTTCTTTTCTATATGCTTTGCTTTGATGATTAGTTAAAGATTGAAGAGAGATTGAATTGAATCATAACATTAAAAAAAAATATTTTTTTGGAGGCCACAAACAACAATTCATCTAAAGGTCGGAGGAGTTAAATGCAATTATCCACTTTTGAAACATGAATTTAGGCCTTCACGGTACAACCCCAAGCTTTCATCTCTTTTTTCTAGCATTAATCTACAGAGTTTTCCTCGCCTTTTCTTTTCAAATTCTTAAACTAGAGTAATTTCGCCCGCCCAAACCGCCACATTACTTGTGTTTTTGAACTATAGCAGTTGGAGTACTTGACTTCCGTTTTGGTTTCTTCTTCCCATTATTCATTTTGTCCTCTTCTTAGCTCTAATCTTCAGTCTTGAGAGCTACATCCTCAAAACCCTAATAAAAAAATTCAGAAACTTTGCTTCCAAATTTGAATCCACCCACATTTTCTCTCCCAAATCTACCATGGCTACCTCCGATTCCAATCCTTCTGCGCCCACTCCACCCCTCCCTGCCGTCCCTCTCTACTCCGCGGTATCTGCTCGCTTTTTTTTTATGCTTACTTTAGTGTTTTTTTTTTTTTTTGACATTAGTGATTTCTGTCTCTTTAACATTCTTTGAATTTCGCAGAAGAAAGAAAATGTACCCGTTACTCCTAAGCTTGCGGTATGTTTTAATTTCTTTCGAGTTTGTTGTTATTTTCATTTGCCCGACAAAGGTTCATCTTGTCTCGATCTAGGTCGTACGTTAGGCTTTCAAAGGCTGCACCTTGTCCTCAGAGGATGATTTTTCGCAATGGCTTAAAATTTTGGTTAGAATGAGGAAAATCCGGATTCAAGATTTGATCTTTAATTGATAAGCTTGCAGAAGTAAGGTGCAATAAATGATTGCTACTGGGCAAGTTGATTTGTGGTGTACATTAGTCTTTTTCACTGTTGTACCTTCGTCTCAGAGGATTGTTCCTGATAGTGGCTTTAGAATTTCATCAGCAGAAAAAACTATGTTCAAGTTTTGATCTTTACTTGATGATGTTGCGCTTTTCTCTTTGGTGGATACTAGATAGTGGTTAGTGACTGTGGTCTAGATATTCAGAATGAACAGAACCAACTTGCAAGTTTTGATCTTTGCTTTTTTTCATTGTTGTCAATTTTGTTCAACAAATGACCTCATTGATGTTTGAGATGTAAATGCATTTGACTGCAGGAATTGAATGAATCAAGGCAAGAGCTGCTCAATAGAATTCAGAATTTGAAACAGGTAATGTCATATCTCACACTCTGTTTCTTATTGTGGTTTGTGTACCTAAAAGCTTATGCTTTAGTTTTGTTGATGTCTCCTGTTTGATGCTATAGGATCTACAAAGTTGGAGGTCTAAGTTGGACACTCAGGTTAAGGTCTACCGTGATGTAAGTTTCAGAATTTGCTTTTTGTTGCTTCCTATCACGTATAATTTCGTGACATTATTTAGTTGTTTTTTGAAATTCTGAATGCATCTTTGCTGGAAGCTAATCTTGAGTTAAAAGACCAACTGCACATTATTCTTTATCTGAGTTTGCCAAAGTGAGATATGTTAAATGCAATTGATTTACCAAAATTCTTATACTAAAGATCTAATTCAATGGAAGGTATTAAAGGTATTCATAGCTATCTTCAAATTAGACTACTGCAGAAAAGGAAATTTGAAATGGAAAATGGTGAGGTAAACAGCAGATACATGGAGGATTCTCTTTAGTGCTGGTAGCATTCCAATTCCCCATGAGTTTGAATTTGGTAATTGTATGTCTGGCTTTATCTGCCTGCAAAATAGTATTTGACCTCATCTATTGTATGTTTGTCATATGGCACCTTTTAGTTTTAGCTGCTTGACATTGCAAATGGAAACAAAATTATTCAATTGTCACTGCTGCTTGCCCTCATAGTCTCAAAATGGTGCCTGCCCCGCACGTTGGTATCAGCTGATAAGTTTCAGGAAATTGACTGTTCTAATTAGTTTGAAATTACTCTTTGCCAGATGGACTACTGCAATTGCCTTGCCCTCCTTTAGTGAAGTACCCCTTGATCATTTGTTTGGAAATATGTCACTTATGGCCTTGGGATCAGTAGAAGAATTAGCTGAATGGAAACAGCAGCACTAATTGTAGGATTCCCTTCCATTGCCTAATTTTCTTTCTTTCTGCAGGAGCTTTTAGAACTCAAGAAATCCCTCAATGTTGAAGTAGATCAGCTTCGATCAGTGAGTGGCCATTTTTACTGTCTCTCAAAAGCTTTTGGTGTTTTGACTGTGTACTTATAGTTGTTAAAAAATGTACATCCAGGAATTTCAAGGTTTGAGGACTACTCTGCGGCAGCAACAGGAGGATGTTACTGCCAGCTTAAAAAACCTTGGGGTATGCTATATCATGACATCGCTTGACCAGGCTATTATGTCATTGCTTGCTTGATCAACTGTTATCCCAATTGCCTGCTTTTAATCATCACTAGAGTATCTCAATGTTACTCTTTTAAAAAATTTGCAGCTTCAGGATGTTCCTGTGGAAAATAAAGAGACTGTTGCTCCTAAGATTGAAGTCAAGGATGAAAAAGATCAGGATTTACCCAAGGAGGAAAATAAGGAAGAGGTTAATAGCTAGATTATGTTCGGCATCATCATGTCTGTTTCTGAGCTTATTAGCTCAGACGTGTGAACGCTTGAGTGGCAACTAGTTATATTGTCAGGAAGGGTTTCCAGTCAGTTTGTCTAGAAATTGGTGCCTCTCTAGCTAGGCTGTTGTAATTTGTATTATTTTCCCTGTCCATGTACGAAATCCTTCATCAACAAACTAATATATCTCTGAAAGAAATCGATTCTAATTTACTAATTGTAAGGCTGCTCTGCATGTCCTAATAAAATGCGGGGGACCATTTATTTTTGCCTCCAAAAGTTTGATGGGAAGGACACAATTAGACACCTTGAAAAAAAAAAACTACTTAGCAATCAAACAAAAATTTGAAGTCGCCCTTGGACAATAAGGGATTTTTTAGTCCTTTTTTGTAAGTTTAACCTGCCTAATTGCACACACAAAATCTTTGTTCAATGATCTTTTGTTTTTGAAACATTAAGATTCTATATTTAGGCCTGCAGGGAATCCACACAATCATTCATGGTTAAAAGAAGTAAAAAAAAAAAAAAAAAGGGACACAATTCAAGTTGATAAAGGTGTGTCCCACTTTCACCTTGGCGTTGCTTTGGCCCTACATCTCATCTGGTGCCTGGTGGGTATTTATTTCACTCACTCAACTCTTATTTCGGGGTAGCCTAATTAGGTCTCGAAATCGTGTGTTCGAGTGATCTCTTTATCGCTTGTGTATTTTTGGGGCGGGGTGCACAGGCACAAGGAAATTAATCTGACAAAGTTGGAACACTTTCTGTATTAAAAAAAAAAAAAAAAAGTAGTGCTAGATAGTAGTACTACTACCTAATCCCATAACTCTTTCGTTTGACACTCGAAACACACTTTTGAGGCAGTAGAGTTTCGAAAGACACCAAAGCTAGCCTGTGAGCATGAATTTTCGTAGTCTTTTCTCCGGGATTTCTGTAGTCTTTGTGGTCTCCGACTTAAAGAGGCTCAATGACTTTGTAGCCGAACCCAAACATGTAGATTTGATTTACGTTCTTGTCATTTTATCACGTAGATTCTGAAACCTTTCCACAGGATTTTATACACATCTTGAAGCAACGGTCAATACACTCATCTCGAGTGCAGCTAGTAGGGGTTGAAAAGTTAAAAATCTAGTGAATAAATTCCTGAATAAAAGCACGGATAATTGCTGCAAATACATGGTAGCTCGGACACAGATTGGAGCGTGTAACATAATAATTGTGTAATGGAAACTTTTTAAGTAGTAGTGTAGTATTTGTTTGCATGCATGCATCAATTGGGGGCATATGGTACAAGGAGGAAAAGACAGAGAAAAGCAAAAGACGTACATTCTGCTGCCACCCCACTTCTCGTCACTTTGAAAAAGCAAAGGCAGCAAAGTTTACCGTACGGTAGAATTGCATTCTTGGTGTACTCAATTGGTCGATCTCATAATAATTGTAGAAAAGGCTTCTCTAAAACAAAACAAAAAAAAAAAGATGCAATACCCACTATGTATTTAACAATAATATATATGGAATATATCTGTATTATTTTTGGTAATAATAATAGTAGTGCACTAGAAGAATTAAGTGATGTCAATTTGGGCATTTACCCAGGCTAGATTTTCGAGTAAATTGGTTCTAAAATGCATTTTGTCACTCCATTATATTAACCTGGGAACCATGGATACTGCTGCTACTCCCCCTCTGAACCATATAGCGCTGTGCATGCATGAAGTACTCCCTTCGTCCCATCTATTTTGTCATGGAAATTCAATTTTTTAAGAATAGTGATTTGATCGCGATGTTTGTGCTTTTTTTTTTTTCAATTTTATCCTCATAAATTCAAAATTTAAATTTGAACGGTAACGTGCATATGATTAGAAAGAAATGATACATTGAAAAAAGAAACCAAAAGATGTTTTGACTTTTCTAACATAACAATTGTTTTAAGACATTTTAAAATGAAAAGTATGAGGACGAATGAAATAATAATGTTGATCGTTGATTCTTAGAAATTCTAAAGATTAAAATTACATAAAAATAAAAACAATCGTTATTAGTAGTAATTAACCGTGATAAATCATAGAAATAATTTGGTAACAAACACTAGTAATTTCAATCTTTTCCAGGACCCCTCACTCTTCTTTTTTTTTTGAAAGGACTCGTGCCCTCGTTCTTAATAGGTGTCCTTGTCGTCAATTGGGAATTCTATAGTACGTTTTAATTAAGAGTAAATCTTTCTTACACTGACGGTGTATACACT